>NC_137617.1:12694333-12924333 GCF_963280865.1 Gymnoscopelus braueri | reverse complement strand
TATTGTTCAAAGACTGACCGTGTTGCAGTGGGCAGTACAAATCATCAGTTGCCACCTGGTCTGTAGCTGAGCCCTGATTGGCTCCCTGGTCTGTGACAGACAGACAGACAGACAGACAGACAGACAGACAGACAGACAGACAGACAGACAGACAGACAGACAGACAGACAGACAGACAGACAGACAGACAGACAGACAGACAGACAGACAGACAGACAGACAGACAGACAGACAGAGGGTCCAATTTAGATGTTCTTGGCGCAAGTCTAAAATTCAGGGCACAAATTGCATTGAGATGTGACACACATTACTGTGAGGTGATGCGGTCTGTGCCTGGGTATTGACGACTGTTAACTCAACTGCTGCCCACTGAGACAGATAAAGAAAGCCAGGATGCCATGGGTTCATGGCATTCTGATTGCAATAGAGTTAGACCACACCCCATTTTAAGACCAACATGCCTATAAATAGGTGCAACATCATTTGCTATCTAAACAACATGGGCGCCAGGCACTAAAATAACAACTGTGTCAGTCGGAAGATAGCAATGATAATAGAGAACAGAAGTCAATCCCACTAACCCCTGGGTCACGGAAGTATTGTTTCTATTGAAAATCCCCATCGAAAAATCTTAGATTGTGTCATATAAGAACTGTGTTCCAAAAATAAACAAATCAGACGGGCGATTCTGTCAGGTATGTGACTCTGTGTTGTTTATGAAATTGAGTTACATTTGATAACGTCTGTGTTTGGATAAAGAAAAGGAAAGATTCTCACTCTTTGGATACATTTTGGAACACAGTTCTTATAGACGCGATCTAAGATTTCTCTCTGGGGATTTTCAATAGAATAAATAACTCTGTGAACCAGGGGGAATGCGGCCTCTAACGGCAGTGATGTCAGACTTCGGTGCTCTATTGTGCTTCTCGTTTGTGCCATCTTGTACCAGCTGGAAGATTAGTCTCTTTTGGGGTCGTAGTTTATCTTTTGGTATTTGGGACAAGTCGCTATACCGTCTCGTACGGAACAATTTGTAATTTGAAATTACAAACAAACAAAAAAAGCAAATATAATTCAAGTTGAGCAAATGTTTTGATTGATTATTCACTGTACATTATTGAACTCTCATTTAAATTAAATGAGATTAAGACTATTTAATTGGATCTTTAAAAAGTATATACTGTACCATTTTCATAGTCAGAGAGGTTGATTACTCCATAAACATGTGTGTCGCCTAAATAAGCAAACAAATAAGCATTAATGTGGTTCTTTTTCTTTCTTTTCATTTCAGACATGGTTTCAATGTAGTTAATTATTCTGCTAATTAGGACAAACTCAAAACAGACTTTAATCTTTAAACTTCTACATTATAAATGGAAACCAAATATCCTTGTCATATTGGTGACATCATGATTGGTTCAAAGACTGACCGTGTTGCAGTGGGCAGTACACGTCATCAGGAGTGCCACTCTGATTGGTCCTCTGGTCTGTCGCTGAGACCTGATTGGTTCCCTGAGACTGAACAGATCTATAATAAAAAGATAAATATTTATCAGACATGAAGTATAAAAATATATGGATTTGATAAGAGGCTTTGCCCCTAAAAAGATGAAATTCCAGGCCTACCTAAAACAGAAAGCTCTACCTACCGGCTGGCACAACATGGATCTGTAAAGAAGAAAAAGGACAATCGCCCAAATATGTTAAATAGTGTTTAACACTACAAAGCAGTCCTCTGCTGTTCAGTATCACACACACACACACACACGCACACACGCACACACGCGCACAGGCACACACGCACACACACACACACACACACACACACACACACACACACACACACACACACACACACACACACACACACACACACACACACACACACACACACACATATAATCCCTAACTGAGTAGTTCTGACCTTTGGATGTTCTGTATCGACACAGCAGGAGCAGAAAGATGGTCAGTAGAATCACAACAAGAAGGCCAACAATCAGTCCCACTACAACAATCAGTCCCACTACATGTAGAGAACTCTGTTCCACAGGCACTGAAGGTTGAGACACTATGATGACATACATACATAGATTAGTATCATAACAACTCATTTATGTTTGCCTCAAATGTTTTAAGATATTGGGAGTCCACTGTCATGTCTGCTATTGTGTAATCATTTACAAACAAAGCTGGAAAGTTTTTTTTAAGTAATTACATATTATGTTACATAGAGAACATTTGTTGTCCCCCACATTCCTACGGTAAATATAACACATAAGTAAATTTGTTAAGTGTATAATTTGCATGTTGTTTAAATACATGAAAAGGAAAAGGGTAAATTGTTGGCAGTAAACTCACATCTCACTGCCATCCAGCTTTGTGGTGATTCTCCTCCAGAATATTTACACTTGTAGAAGCCCTCATCAGACTTAGAGACAGCAGGTATGATCATCTCTCCATTGGTTTTATTTTGGACCAGTTCTTTATTTCTATAGAAGTCCACGTTGGAGAGGGATGAGACTGTTTTGTGTTTGCATTGAAGAGTCACAGAATGTCCCTCAGTCACAGGGTGAACAGGACTCACCAGGATGACAGAACCATCTGTAAAACAGTTAAGAAGATCAAAACGGTCTTTTAGGATTCACACTAAGCAAATACAAAAGCATGCTTTTAATGACTGGATGGAATGGAAATGCAGTAGTATTTTATGTAAAGTAACTCAACTCACTATGTACTGTGATGTTGACAGCATTGCTGTACTCTCCCAGTCCAGACTCACACCAGTACACTGCACTTGTATATAAGGTTTGGGTCCATGCAGATCCAGCCATTGAAGGTCTAGGTGAAAACTCATTCAGTCGGTCAGTGTAACTCTTCACTTTCCATTCAGTAGAGTTTCCCTCACAGCTCAGTGAGACAGACTCAGAGATGAAGTGCTGAGTTCTGTTAGAACTCACTGTGAGAGAAGCTGAAGAATGAACATCTAGAACACAACACAGGATCAGAGCAGAGGTCAAACTAAGAGCAGTGTTACAATGACAATATTGAACTATATGCAAGAATAGTGAGAAAAAGATGAGATAATGTGGAGAAAGAAATACAAGTGAGGAAGAGAGGGAGAGTGAATCAATCAGTCAGTCAGTCAGTCAGTCAGTCAGTCAGTCAGTCAGTCAGTCAGTGGGGTTGTCCTGTAGGGAGAAAAACATAGAAGAATTAAGAATGATGAATTATGAGTCACACTCACCACCAGACCACACAAACTGAGGTACACTGTTCCTAATGTAATAAACTGGGTCTGCTCTCCCAGCTTTACACACATATCCTCCTGCACCTGTAGGATCATGAATGATGTAGGAAGCCTCCACAGTCCCAGTGAGGCTACCAGGTAAGAGCTCAAAAGTGTAGGAGTTGTATGATGGTTGAGGAACAGCTCTGTACCAGTAGAACCTCCAGTCTGCAGATGATTCTTTAACTTCACAGCTCAGAGTCACTGAGGCTCCAGGACTCAACCATGGAGGAGACAATATCAGAACAGACTGGGGTTGATCTGTGAAAAGAACATTTATCTGGATTAAAAACTTTGTTTGCTGATTGATATGACATTATGTCTAATGTTGCATGATTTACATGCAATGCCTGGAGGCTGCACAAAAGACATGTAATGTACATAAACTTTCTTTTTCACGTCTACATGTTTTCCTATGACTGTTCTCGTTTCTGCATAATTTTCTCACTCTGCAGCAACACACAGGCTACACACGTGCGTGCGTGCGTGCGTATATAAACATTTAAGTAATGCACAACAGAAGAAGGAAACCGATGCATTTCCTCAGCATCTCTGAGACGTGGGTGTGAAGTCTGGTTTTAGTACACTTTTGCTTGACGGGGTCTAGGTTGTTTAGTTTAGCTGGTTTCTAAATTTGCTGCTCCTCCCAATAGGCCATTTTCTTCTTTGTTTGTGTGCACACACACACACACACACACACACACACACACACACACACACACACACACAAACAACAGCCGATAAGATAGTGATGTTTGTGGTGTAAAGTAACTAAGTACATTTACCCAAGTACTGTACTTTTTGGAGTATTTCCAATTTCCAATACTTTTGCTTTTTACTCCAGTACAATTATTTGAAGACTTTAGTTACTTTGCAGATATAAATCATTACATTATAAAACATACATTAACCACTTTAGCCCTATTTTATACCTAGGCTATTTGAAAATAGCAGATCTGCAAGCTCACAACGCGCTGCGATGCGACGCGTTGTGAGCTTGTAGATCTGCTATTTTCAAACATTTTAGTACTTTTACTTTTGATACTTTAAGTACATTTTGATACCGATACTTTTGAACTTTACTCAAGCCAATTTTTTATTCTGGACTTTTACTTGTAACAGAGTACTTCTACTTTGCATTATTGATACTTTTACTTAAGTAAAACATTTGAGTACTTTTTCCTCCACTGTGACGTTTACATGAACAGTGGCTGAACTCTCTCTGCTTAGATGGTCATTCAGAACAATACATTCCTAAAGTAAAAGTAAAAGCATATCACTATCACTGTCCCCACTATCCCTAGTGTCGCAGAAAATAGAAGATTGACAAGCTCACAACACGTCACATTGTTGTGAGCTTGTCGATCACTAATATAGAGCCCTGAGGTACTCCGGTCAACCATATAAATATTGTACTGTATGTCTGGAGGCTGAACAAGGGATACTGGTCATGTGTTATGTAATAAATGTTTTCTATCACTATCTCTATCTACTCTGTATCAGTAGGACCTCCAGACTGAAGATGAAAGCCAAGAGTATATCATAGCCTACCTTTAAAAGACACAGTGATGGGATTGCTCCACTTGGATTCTTGTTGGTCAGGCTTGCGTTGACCTTTACACTGGTATTCACCACTGGATGTCTGAGAAGGACTTAAACTGTATTCAGGTTCTTCACTGGACGTCTTGACATAGTTATAACCCTTCCACCATCTGTACTTCCAGTCAGAGGCACTTCCTTCCTGTATCTTACACTTCAGAATAACAGTCTCTCCAATGAAAAACTGAGGCCAGTCAGGTTGTCTGCTGAGAACAGGCACAGGTGCCTCTGTAGAAGTAACACACATAGTTAAGTTACTTCATTGATCCTTGTGTGGAAATGCATCCTCTGTATTTAACCCATCCTCCTAACTATTAGGATGGTTAATGGTTAATAGCAGCAACTAAGCAGCATATGGACACCAGCTCCAACTCTAAGGTCTTGGTCAAAAGCACTGGTAGAAGTATCCTAGTAACATGTAGCCTATACTGTTTTTGTAGGAGGAAGTAAACTCTACACTATTTCTATGAGGCAGCGGTGCTAAGGTAACAAACTATTCAGTTGTGTAATTATTTTACTTATATAACTGAATTGTGTCTCAACAAATAACAGGTGTGAATGTAGAAAGCTGCATAAACCTTTTGATTGTTAGTTGTTTCATAAGAATCAAACACATTATAGTGTATAGTTTGTATATAACTCACCAGAGACAGGGATATGAACTGAGTTGCTGTAGTATGTGTAGTATGGTGGGTTTCCTCTCCCTCCTTGACACATGTAGCTTCCAGTCTCTGAGACACTGGAGGGACTGAATGTGTAGGTTGACTGATCTGTCTCATTCACTTGTCTGTAGTCTCTGTACCAGTAGAACTTCCATGAAGCTGTACTGTCTTCCACAGTACAGGTGAGGGTCACATAATTTGATGTCAGTACACTTGTTGTGTCTGATATCAGCGTAGTCTTTGGTCTATCTGTTATTTATGAGAAATAAAATAAAACTGTGTCATTATTGAGCCTCAGTATTTCTCCAATTTCTCCAAACAGCTAGGATTGATCAAACACATCTAAATAAAGAGATTTTGCTCAAAGAAATTAAAACGTAGCTAGAAGCCTTCTAGTGATGATGATGACATTATGTATACTATAATAAATGTTTTTAGGGGTGTAGTAGAAGTGGGAGAGCGCATATATACCGCTTTCCCCTCTACAGTAAATCTCTTCACCAAAATAGCCGATCTACAAGCTCACAACGTGTCGCAGCACCGACGCATTGTGAGCTTGTAAATCTGCTATTTTTGGCTAATAGGCCATTTTTCACACACACACACACACACACACACACACACACACACACACACACACACACACACACACACACACACACACACACACACACACACACACACACACACACACACACACACACACACACACACACACACACACACACACACACACACTGGAGGGGACACTGTGTCCGGGGGGCAGTTAAGTGTCTTGCTCATTCAACACATAGCCGGGGCACGAACCAGAGACCTTCTGTTTCCTATAGCTGGCTTCTCTACCCATTCAGCTATGGCCGTCCCTAGCATGATGATGATGATGATATACTCTTTTTAAACACAGGGAAGCCACACCTATGTTTTATCATTTTAATACATGTATTTGAAGTTTTCTGTGCTGGTGATGATGTGAATTTAAAAACAGCTGTGTTCACAATAGAGAGAGTTTTAATCTGTTGACTCACTCTATAATGTTTAAGTTGTTAAAACAGATGATATAATAACCTACACTAACTGAAGACTATAGGCTGGTATTAGAGTCCTCACTGACCACAAAGGAAACAGCCTGTGTGTCAAACCACACTCACATACTGCCTCCATCACAGTGAAGCTTCAGTGTGAGATGTTTCCTTCTGATAATATCGTGTGTGTGTGTGTGTGTGTGTGTGTGTGTGTGTGTGTGTGTGTGTGTGTGTGTGTGTGTGTGTGTGTGTGTGTGTGTGTGTGTGTGTGTGTGTGTGTGTGTGTGTGTGTGTGTGTGTGTGTGTGTGTGTGTGTGTGTGTGTGTGTGCACACGTGCGTGCGTGCACGTGTGCGTGTGTGTGAGACCACAACATTGAATGACAGGAAGAAACATCTCTGTACAACCACAGTGCTGTGCATCTCATCACTTTGTGAAACACATCAAAAACGTTTGTCTTCTTTCTCTCTACAAATGTTATTATGCTGAGTCGGGTTTATGGTTTGTTTATGTTACGTTGTTGATGAGGGGATGCTTTGTTTTAAAACAAAGTAGTTGTTCATAAAAAATAAAAATAAAAATACAGGAATGTTATTATATTTACTTACAATGTGTATTCCTTTTGAAAGTAAGGCTAAACAAATAGACATAGATATGAGACAAGTGCAAATATGACAGTGACTGAGTATAAAGAGAATATAGTAAATAGAAAATAAATCTTCACCTTGACTATGTCCATAGGAGAAGAAGCCACTCAGCACTGAAAAACACACACGAGACAATAGCAAGTTAAGGATAAATCTGCATTTTTCCTTATAGTCTTCAGGCATAATTACAGTTACACTTGACCAAAACAGACAGGATTGCTGAGTAATATTGCTCAGGTGTTGAAAAAGCCACAGCAACGCATCTTTCACCTCAGGCAGCTGCAGAAGTTGCATGGGGCCCAAGATATTACGACCTTTAACCTGATTGATTTAGTTTTCCCCTCTCCCTCAAAAGGCCTTGCACCACTGAGAGCATACTGACTGGATACATCACTGCATTGGAACTGCTCTGCCCTCAACCACTAAGCATTACAGAGAGCTGTGTGGACAGACCAGAGCATCAGTGGATGTGAGCTTCCCTCCATCCAGGACATACAGTATACATACTGTAGGTGTAGCAGCCCACATGATCCCCCTGTTAAACTATACCCAGGGTTAAAGTGGGCTTGGGTTAAAGTCTAGGTTAAGGTTTGAGCTTAGGGTTAGCCTGCTTTATACACAGGGTATATTCTGGGCTTGTCCAGTTTACACCCTAAGGCAGTGGTACTTAAAGTGGGGTCTGGGGACCCCAAGGGGTCCTTGGGAGGGTTCCATGGGGTCCCCAGGAAAATGTGTTAATATAGCATCACAGTCATTTGAACCACTTTATACATATTATACTTTGGCTGTTCAAAAATAGCAGATATACAAGCTCACAGTGCGGCACGCGTGTACATCAGCTATTTAAAAAATATATTTTAACACAAATCTTCTCTTCTGGGTGTCCTTGGCACAAAACATTTTCAGATGGGGGTCCATGGCCAAATACAGATCAGTTTGGGGGTCCTTGACATAAAAAAGTCTACCCTAAAACACTCTAGCCCACTTTAACCCATTAAGACCTGAGGCCGATTTTAATGCCTTCCAAATCATAACATAAAACGTATGTTGCTATATTCGCGGACCCCTATCTCAAAATATTTAGTTTCAGGGACCCCCAGAAGCAAAGATTTGAGTTCAAAATGTTCGCTTTAAAACATATATTTCACGATGTTTCAAAAATAGCAGATCTACAAGCTCATAGTGCAGCACGAAGAGACGCCTTATGAGCTTGTATATCTGCTATTTTTGAATAGCCAAAGTATAAAATATGGTTAAAGTAGTTAAAATAAAGCTAAAAACTAAAATGACACAGATACTTTCCCGGTTTTAATGGATTAATCCAGGTTTTGTCTGTCGGATTCTAAAGTAACCTAACCACCCTAAACATGGACTGTTTCAGCTGCTAACGTCTGGCAAACAGAACCGTAGCCTCAAGGCTGCCAACAGAACCAGCAGGTTCCAAGACAACTACTTCCACAAGGAAACTATAGGTTTATGAACAATAGACTCTAATGACCAGTGGCCTGTCTGCCTCCTACACACACACACACACACACACGCACGCAGCGCACGCACAAACGCACGCACACACACACACGCACGCACACGCGCGGTCATGTTCATGCACAAACCTATATCTAGGCATGACATAAAAGGTGAACATTCAGACAAATAGCAGATCTATAAGCTCACAACGCAGCGCAATGCGGCACGTTGTGAGCTTGTAAGACTGCTATTTCTTTGGCAAAGAGATTGGTGTACAGGGAAAAAAGGAGGGGACCAAGCAAACACCCCTGGACAAAATGATTAACAGTTTAAACACGTAAACCTATTTACTTTTGAAAAATCTTCTCTTATGGGGTCCCTGGCACAAAACCCTTTCAAATGGGGGTTCCACAGCCTAATACAATCAATTTGGGGGTCCTTGACATGAAAATGTTTGAGAACCACTGGTAGGCTAAAGAGGGTTTATGTGGTTGATGATGTAGAATGTAAAACAATTTGCAATAATATTCTGATATGCAACAAATGTTTTGCAGAAGCAGATGCTAGATGGTGTCTCTGTATAATTACATAATCACTGTTGTAATGTTCTGCTATTTTGGTTGTTGTTATTGTTATTAATAGTACTTTTTAAATATTCTTGAAACGATACATCTACAGCAAGGCCAAAACATTGTTCAAGATCCTACATAAAAAAACACTTGATTCCATTGATATGCTTTTACTGTATTAAAACTCAGCAGCTTAACTTTAACATAATAATGTTGTACAGCCACATATTCCTTCATTTTAATGTTTAAGCGCAGCACGCTTGGTCTTCAACCAGCCAAAATGTTCATACGTCTCCCCCCTTCTCCGCTCCCTCCATTAGCTCCATGTTACTGCCCGCACAGAGTACAAACACTGATGTTGGCCTGTGTTACGGCCCTATATGGCCATAGTGTGTGTGTTTAACCCTCTGTCAGTGCTGCAGGACGAATGAAGGAGGGAGTGGCCATGGAGATTGGAGGAGTGGTGTGGAGATTGGGGACACACCTGCCTCCCATTCCCCAAATCAACCAGCCACTATAAAAGCCTGGAAAGATCAGCCCACAAGCCCTCTTTCACCATTGCAACACCACGTGCTGATCCCTTTTTGCTGTAGTTAGCTAGTCTTTAGTAGGTCTGTAGGCTGTGTGCCATAACTTCCGGCTTAGTGCGGAAGTTACCTTTACTACTGAGTGTTCAAAGTATAGACAATTCTAAATATAAGCTATTTCTTAATTACATCCCAAACCTTTTCCTGAGTACCTCTGAACAGGGAAGCTGGTAGGGGTGTGCCGCCATTTTCTTTGTTCCCCCTTTTTCCCCTGTTTCTCTTAGGTAGGGAGTTTAGATTGTACTTTTTGTTTTGGTGTAGTTTAGTTTGTTTTCTTTTCAGGTAGGGAGTATTTTGGCTTTGGCCACCCTGATGTTTATGCCTTCCCTGTTTATTGATCCCCTGTGAATTCAAGTTGTTTAATAAATTGTACACTTTTCGTTGACCCTGGTTTGGTTTGAAATATGTTACCCCTTTATAACCTCTAGACCCTTATAAGGTCGTAACAGCCTGCAAAGCAACTAAAGGCATGGCAGCCCATATCTTCAACGTAACGGACAGACTCACTCCCAATCTTCTGCTGTAATCTGAAGACTCACCTATTCAAACTCCACTTTAGCCTGTAGCACTTGACCTAACCTTGACGACCTTGCAGGCTTATGCAAATGCTAAAATGTAATTTAGGTAGCATGTTATGTAGACAGATGCCAGGTCATGGTTGCATCCTATAGTGTGAATGGTTTCAATGTACAGATTAATGTTGTTTTTTTTCTGATATTCTACTGTTCAGACTGATGATAGGTTATTGGTTAATTTATCCTAGATTACTATTTCTATCTATGCATTTGACGTATTACTTTGTGTTGTCCTTGCTTGCTGTAAATCTCTCTGGATTAAGAGCGTCTGCTAAATGCCTACATTGTTAAAAAACAAGCTCAATAGACCTAGTCGTAATAATAGTGATATACTCACAGAGGAGCACATGGAGCAGATTGGGCCCCATCCTCTGCTGTGATGAACGGCTCTGCTCTACCTCTTCAGAATAACTTTTCTACTACGTATACACAGTGAGCTAATAGATACTGCTGTATGAAACAGGGAAATAAAAGACACAGGAAGGGTGTGGGGGGCAGAGCTAGAGAACGTAAGAAAGATGTTACACTTGCTTGCCACAAGCTCAGTATATTTGTCTCCGCCAGGCCGAAAGGCATGGCCGAGACTATGTCCGTGTGTCCGTCCGTGTGTCCGTCTGTCTGCGAGCAGCTAATCTCCCGCACTGCTGGCCCGGTCGCTGTGAAACTGTGCACACACACTCCCTGGATGCCAAAGCCGAAATTCTTCAGATTGGCCTGTTATAGCTCCACAAGGAGGCCGATTTTTGCAAAACAAATACTTTGATATTACTCCTACAGATTTTGTCCAGACATCACGTAAATTGGTACACGGTATCTCTATAGTCATGTGATCAACACGGATCTGTCCAATTTTCCATATTCCATCCTGATTGGCTGCGATTGCCTTCCAAAGTTTGCAGGATTGGTTTGTTTTGAACAAAATGCCTCAAATCATGAACGCAGCATGCGATTTTTGAAATTTGCAGGCACATTCCCACTAGGCAGAGGAAGAAATGCCACTTGAAAATGTTTAAATCAGCCTCATGGTGGCGCTATAACAGGCAGATTTGCCTTTTTACCTATAACTGCACCGATCTGCATGAAACTTTGCACGTACACTCCCTAGAGGCCATGAAAAAACCTTTACCCATTTTTCACATCTGCCTTTTAGAGCGCCACCAGGAGACTGACTTTTGTAAAACAATTTTGTTGCTGATACTCCTTCAGATTCTGTCCAAAAATCACGCAAAACGCTACACAGTATCTCTATAGTCATGACATTATTAATTTGTCATTTGTGTGTGTGTGTGTGTATTTGCACGCTAATATCACATTAATAGGCAGATCAGCATCCTTCTTGTGCAAATATTTTAAATAATTAAAAGAAATGTCAAAAACATTATTTCATGATATTTCATTTAATATAAACTATTGCTAAAATAGCCAATCTACAAGCTCACAATTTATTGCATCATCACCTATAGGCCTTTGTATGAGGACAGGGCTTGGCAGTGGTGTAAAGTAACTAAGTACATTTACTCAAGTACTGCACTTAAGTACACTTTTGAAGACTTTTTACTTTACTGGAGTATTTCCCATTTTCAATTCCTTTTCTTCTACTCCACTACATCTCAGAGGCAAATATTGTATACTTTTACTCCACTACAATTATTTGACAGCTTTAGTTACTAGTTACTTTATAGATTTAGATTATTATTACAAAACATACATTAACCACTTCAGCCCTATATACATTTCAGCCATTTGAAAATAGCAGATCTATAAGCTCACAATGCGTCACGATGCATTTTCAAAAGATTTGTATACATTATGAACTTGTGAAATGGGACATTCTGCACAATGAGTACTTTTACTTTTGGTACTTTAAGTATATTTTGATGCCAATACTTTTGTACTTTTACTCAAGTACATTTTGATTACCATAACAGAGTATTTCTACACTACAATATTGATACTTTTACTTAAGTAAAAGATGTGAGTACTTTTTCCACCACTGGGGCTTGGTTGTTGATCAAAGTATTTACAGGATGGCATATCAAACGTGGACAACCTGCATGGCTCTTAAAGTTAGACAGCACACTCAGAAAAATGTACCTTCCAGCCAGTACAAAGCCTGCCTATTTCAACCATGTATCCCCAAAAAGGCAGACTTTATATATATGTAGGTATAGCTATGGTTTCGGGTCAGTATACTACATCCAAGTTTCAATATTTTGCTATTTTAATTATTAACAAATATGTTTTTGGGGGGTTCAGTGTTTTATGCTCTTCCCAACAGGCAGGAACCCAATCACAAAGGAGTGTTTGATGGATTGATGGATTGATGGATTGATGGATTAATTGATTGAATACTTTATTGAGATTTTTTTAAAGGTAGGCTATACGGAATACGGGCAATGTAACGAATAAAAAAAAGCCAGAGGCTTGTTTCCTTTGTGGTCCATTAAACATTCAACACTGAAACAACTACACAATATATTTAGAAAATCTAAATATACAGATTAGATTCATAATAGTGACACAAAGGGAATGGGGGTGGCGGTACACAGTACATGCGGACGATGTCACAATCACAGGGACTGTGTCGTTTACTGCCCACCTATCCTGTAGTCATTATTATCATTATAACATTGGTACTGGTAGATACTGTAGGTAGGCCTACTTTTAGCGTTTCAATGGATGAAATAGTACACATCATTTCCCAATGCTAGTAAAGCAAGCCTTATAAAGGTATCAAACTCACAAAATTCACCAGAAATTACACCTACCAGACTTGGGGAGTCCCCCCCCCTTCTGTGAACAGTTCATAACAAACACTGTAAGCTTTGTTGTAAACCCTTTCCAGTGAAAGTGTATAATGTTTATTTTGCAATGTTGACAATGCAATGTTATTGGTGTGTGGGTTGTGTGAGGGTGCTTGGGGTGTGGCTTTGACAGTCCAATGTTGGCAGCCCTGGGTATTGAGGGCATTGAATGAGGGCAAAGCCCCATTGACTATTTTGAAAGCCAATCCCATTTTTAATCCTATAGCAATGAGTACTATCAGAATATAGAGCTATTTAATACTTATTATAACCAAAGAAAATCACAAACCCTACCTCTAAAGTTTGACGCCAATCAGTCAGACGTTTCTCAGATAATGCTTGGGAACAGAAGAACAGACACACAAGCAGAGACTTAACTTTGAAACTAGGATAGGCTACTACTAAATTGACCAGTAGATGGCAATAAAGTGCTAGGTCATAAAATGCACATTTTGTGAAAATGACAGCTTTGCAATTTAGAAGTGATACAAGCGTAGCAGTTGTTGCCATGTTTGATTATTAATGATATCATTATTATCATTATTATATTATAATTTTAATGTAATGTGTGAACAGTGTCAAAGGAGCCTCTGGATGAGTGTTCTCAACAAACATTACAATAATGGCAGAAATAATGCAGTAAGTCTTTCCCATCATCTGTCACCAGCTGTCAGTGTGGAATAAGTTGTTGAATAATTTGTTGCCAAATTTGAAAACTGCTAAGAATATGATATCACAGAACCACCAGTATATCTGAAAACCTCCAGAACTATTTTTCAGAGATCTGGAGATTGTATGTTTCTTATTAGGGAAGTACCAAGAGAGAAGAAAGAGAAGTGATGTTTTCCCTGACTCATTTTCATGAGAGGGTTTGATCAAGCATTATTGAACTCTTATAAAGTTAATGATGAGACAAGTGAGATATACAATAGATGAGATGAACTCTATTTGTATCTGTTTATGCTTGTTGTTGGTTTTTGTCATGAATTGATTCCATTTTGGGATTTATTTATTTAGATTGATATTTTGATATTTGATATTTATTCTTTCATGAATTTTTGCTGTCATTTTTAGGAGAAACATGATCAGCTTTTTTTCTGATGCTGCTTGCAGAAGAGAACAAAAAGCAATCTTGAGAGATCTTGAATCCTGAGGGTTCTACCGTTGAAAATCTTTACATAAATGCACTGTGGGCGTTTAAACCAATACATTACGGCCATTGTTTTCTATGCTAGATAGGCCCAGTTGTGTGTTCTATCGTGTTATGCTGTATATGCCGTATACAGAGCAGATTTCTTTGGGGAAAAAAAGTATACAGTCTATTTCATCCATTGGAAACGCGATAGCGTATATCCACGACCACGCGCATGTCATGCAGGGGAGGCATCATATACCTCCGAAAAAACCTAGAACAAAAATCTGGGAATAAATTCCTTAGCAAGAAATGTCTTCACCAATGTGTTTGTAAAGGTGTCTAGTAACACATCTCACAAAGACTGAAATGCAGTTTCCCTAGGGGAATTTTTGACAGCTGCTGAAAGTTGGGGTACCCACCATAACCTTATGCGGGATTTTTTTTTTAAAATTTAATTCTGTTTTAAGTAGCATGTGAGGGGTCAAACTAGGGTGTTTTTATGATTCTGAATCCATTGCAAGCATTTGTTTTGCACCAAAACCACTCCTTGGGCTAAAAACGGATGCAATGGATTCAGAATCATAAAAACGCCCTAGTTTGACCCCTCACATGCTACTTAAAACAGAATTAAAAATGTAAAAAAAATCCCGCATAAGGTTATGGTGGGTACCCCAACTTTCAGCAGCTGTCAAAAATTCCCCTAGGGAAACTGCATTTCAGTCTTTGTGAGATGTGTTACTAGACACCTTTACAAACACATTGGTGAAGACATTTCTTGGTAAGGAATGTATTCCTAGATATGACATTATTCTGATAATATTCCCTGACTATAGGCCTATAATTTCACTAAACAAGTCTATGCACAAAAAGCTGAGTGTTGCTGAGTGAGTTGTTACTGTATATATATAATATTTCTATAACTCTCTTCATTTTATGAAGAATCCATAATAACTTGTGTGTTGGATGTAAAAAGGATTTTATTTATATTTATATTTTTGAAAGACAAAGGAGTGGATTGTAAAAAGGATGCCTGTATTTAATGTTGAAAACAGAATTGTTCTGGCTTCTCAGAGTGTCTAATCTAACAATTAAAGTACATAGTGTAAGTAGGTAAGTATATTTTATTTGCAGAGCATCTTTCACAGACATTGACAGTCAAAAAGTGCTTTACAAGTTTAAGAGCAGAAGAAAATATCAATAAAATCAAAAGACAAAATAAAACAATCGCCATTTAAACAATCAACCAGTATGAGTTAAAGGAAATCACAATATAATACATATCACAACACAAAGAGCTGTAATCACAAAGAGCTATTTGAATAGGTGAGTAGTCATTTAAAGATGTCCACAGAGGACACAGATCTTAGGTCTAGGGGCAGATCATTCCATAACCTAGGGGCGAATCTCACAAAGGCTCGATCACCAAGTCTTTAATCTTGTATGAGGGACAACCTGTCAGCAGGCCCTGGGATGAGGATCTCAGAGACCTACTACTGGTAACATTTGGGTGGAGCAGGTCACATAAATATGCAGGTGCCTGACCATGGAGGGCTCTGTATGTGATTACAAGAACCTTGAAATGGATTCTACAATTGACTGGGAGCCAGTGCAAGGAGGCCAGAATGGGGGTTATACCTGGTCAGTAGCCTGGCAGCAGCATTCTGGACTAATGTTTTAGAGAGACAGGTTAAAAGAGAATTACAATAATCGACGCGTGATCACAAAAATGTATAATAATTTCTAGCTCTGGGTGTGAAAACAACAGATCTTTTAGTTGAGCGATATTTCTAAGATGATCAAAACAAGCACAGGACACAGAGATGTGCTTATCTAAAAGTATAGCTTGAGCAAATGCAAATGTGTCTATGATTTGAACACACATTTGGGTTCAGGGACCAAAGACAGTTGGCAACATTTGCAGCAATCTTATCTGGAGCAATATATAGGACTTTTTTCTGCATTTAGTTGTAGAAAGTTGCTAGCCATCCAGTTCTTAATGGCGACAAACAATCATGCAGTACATTGATTTAATCCGTCCTAACTGGTTTAAAAGTATTATAATATATAATAGGTCTATAGATCGGACCTAGAACACAACAGAGAGTATGGATCTTGATATGACAACATGAAACTGGTCACATGCCATGAGTCAAATCTTTAACCACACTGAAAATAATAATACTAACAAGCAAATCCCTTTGGGGTTTTGCCTCACTCATTATGAAGACATTTCAAGAAAGAAACAAATGGTAATATGAAAATAAAAGCAATGATAAGCAGAGATGTTTTTTTTTTAAATTTCTGATAACAAATAATTAACAGCAATGGATGCACAGTTAAGCTTGTCATGAAACTCAACATGTGACACTTGATGATTAACAGTCAGGTGGATCAATGTTGGGTTACAACACTGTCAATCTTAAAGCAGCACTATGTAACTTTGTTTATTTTGTCCAATCTGTATGGTAGAGTATGTCAATACAATATAACTTCTATAATTGGGGTGGTTGTTTGTCTCCCTGCTCTTCTATTGAGACATTTAGATCCTGTGACTAGGTGACACATGACTAGGTGAGACAATTTGTGTAAACACAATCCTGTTTACACAAATTGTTCATTTTTATGGCATATCGTACTCCTGCTTTGTGCAGTTACGCTACGGTTTGCCAAACCCATGAAAAAGGGGGTCGAAAGAAGAAGGTGTTTTAAGCTAATCACTCAAACTGGTGTCTTTTAGATGGTTTATTTCACTAATCAAACATAATACATGAATCTAATACATTTAAGTCACAGTTAGGTTATTAAACCTGAAAGAAAACAAAACACATAGAACAACAATATTAAATGACATGAATCTTCACCCCATTTTGAATACATCAGAAATATCATCGTTACAGCGTTGATTCTTACTCACTTTAGCCCATTCCTCTTTCGCCATGATGTTAGCAAGTGGTGCCAGATCCCATACTCTGGCCAGTTACTTATCGAATCTGAGTCTCTGTTCTGAGACCTTCCCAATTTATCAACTTCCCGCCTAATGCCCGCCTCCAAGGAGGTTCCAGCCAACAGGAAGCTCTGATTACCCACAAGGCCTAGCTTTTGCTGCCATTTCCTGTCACACAATGGCAGACTCTCAAATAGGAGCTCTAGCTCTCTTCAGAGCTCCCCCGCTCGGAGTTGCTATCTCTTTTGTTTAGAAACCCCCCACCTGATAGCGAGACCTGTTCCCTGTCTTCCACGCAAAGGCCTATTGTCTCTGGCATGCAAGAACTCTTTGAAGCTCAGGAGCACAGCAGGGAGCCTGCCTCTGCCCACTCTGTACCACTAGGCTCACCTCAAACAGTACATGTTTGCTAACTCCTGCAGGACAATAAAAGCACATTGCTGTTGCACCAATAATAATACACAGTTATCTTTCATAATCATGGATTATTCCACACCTGCCACCTGATATAACTGAACCATGTTCAGTTCTCTCACAACCAACCTCTACTACCACCATTTCTCTGTGAGCTTTTTTGGCTTCTTAAATCATGGCTTAGGTCAGTAATTGGCGAAAGTATGGCGGAAAAGTTCGATTTCATCTCTGTAAACTGCTCTGATCCCACACTCATACAGGTTACATTCTCAACACAATTTTCACACATTGTCTTTGAGTGGCTCTAAACCCATATTTTGGAATAATTTACAGTTCAACTTAACTTTCTCAATTTGTAATCTTTAAACTTTTTTAGGAATTCAAATTGTTTTGGAAAACTTTTCTTCTCCCACTTTTTCCCCTAGTAAGTCAATGTCCTATTTAGGGCATGTTGCCATGGCAATTGACATAGTAACTTGGGTAAAGGTTTTAAAAGATTTTAAAATGGCTGATCTACAATCTTACCTTTAAGAAACTTCACTCTGCATTTAAACCTCTAGCCCACATCCCAAAATGCTTTTTATACAATCAACAAATTAGCAATTCAAAAAGGCCTGATTACTCAGATCATGAGTTAACATCAGTTAAGAATAATTTTGTTGCATGGAAGAACATTCCAACTTATTGTTGCATTTTGACTTAGTGGCATATTTTCGGCAGTAAATTAATACATTTCATTATGCAAGTTATTTCTTCTGCCAACCCTAGAAATGATACATTCATTTTACACAATATTTCTCGAAATTCCTATGTAAACAGTCGCTCAAATAAGACATTTCGATTTTTTAGACACCACGTTGGCATCTTTTTCGCTTATTGTCCGCACTGCGTACCACTGTCCACAGCTAATAACTGGATAGACCTGTTAGTCAAGCCTATTGCAAAGGCTTGAACCCCTGTCTAGCCAGTCACAGCTGCCATGCCGCTTTCTCATGGACCTTTTCATCCGCACTGCTCCCTTACTCTGAGGGTGGCAGTGCAAATGTCAGTTCGTTCGCCAGCGTCACTTTGCTGGCACTCCCGGCCTCCAGTGGGATTGCTTTCCTAGCAACCCCCTTCTGGGGGTTCTTCTCGGCCGCTGCCAAGAAAGAGCGTGGCCACCCAGCTTCCCTGCGCGGGTGGCCAGAGGGTGGAGAAGGGATAGTTAATTTATCTTTAATCTTCACCTTTTTTCTTCTAGTTATTCCAGCCCCACCAGGACGACGCATTCTCTTTGCCTGGATCCTGGCGGTAAGAACTGAAATGACCTGACGTAGCACCCTGCCCCTCTCTTCCCGAGCGGGCGCACGGATGCCAGTATTTACCCACTCAGACTTCTTTCTGAGGGGTTCTGGGGGAGCTGGTTTGGCGCCCAGTCCCCGTTTTCGGACAGACCCGACTGGTCTGCCTTCGGCGGCTCCCTTCTTGAACGCCACCGGTCCGCTGGTAGCTGGTCCCCTGCCACCTTGGTTAAACGGGCGCTTGGAGCAAACGCCACCCTTGACAGGCCTGACTGGTCTGCTTTGGGCCATCTGCCTGCCACCTTTCTTAGACGGGCGCTTGGAGCGAACGCCACCCTTGCCAGGCGACTCGGATCCCTTCTTCTTGAACGCCACCGGTCCGCTGGTAGCTGGTTCCCTGCCACCTTTGTGAGACAGGGGCTTGGATGGACCCCCCGGTTGGCTGGTCCTCCGTCCTGGTGTGGTAGCGTCGGCGTGCTTCTCCTCCGTGTTGAGTGGGCTGGCGGCGACGTCCGTTGCAGCAGTGGCGTCCACTGACGCCTTCGCCGGCTCCTCTCCTGGTTCAGCGACCTCCAGTGACTGGCTCCCCTCTGCGTCGATTGGATTGGTGAAGACTTTCACCGCCGTGGCGACGTCCATTGAAGCTGCCTTCCTGGCGGTCTGCTCATCTGCGACGTTGGCTCCCTCTGGAACCTCCCCCTCGGCCTCCGCAGGCGTCTCGTCTCCCGGTCCAGCTCCATCGATCACCAGTGGCACCTTTGCAGCTGCTCTCTCGATCGCAGCGTGGAATGGGGTCTCTCCTGGTTCAGTGACCTCCAGTCGCTGGCACCCCTCTGTGTTGAGTGGGTCCGTGGAGACCTCCGTCGTTGTAGCGGCTCCCTCTGGTCGATCCCCCTCGGCTTCCTCCGCAGGCGTCTCGTCCCCAGGTACAGCTTTTCTAGTGGCTCCCTCTGGAACCTCCGTCGTGAAGAGTGGGTTGGAAGTGACGTCCTCTGGAACCTCCGTCGTGAAGAGTGGGTTGGAAGCGACGTCCTCTGCGCTTTCCCAGCGTGTCGTCATGAGGAGATATCCCTCCGCCGCGTTGTCCATCGAAGCTGCTCTCCTGGCTGCCAGTTCTGCGACCACCGTGGCAGCAGCTGCTGGTCCATCTGTAGGTGTGACATCCCTACCCCCCTCCCTCACAGCAGGGAGTTCACTCACTTTGGGATGTGTGAAGCGGGACCCATATTCTTCCTGGGCCGCTTCAAACCAGACCTGCCTCAATGTTTCGTCATACTCTTGGCAACAGTCATCCTGCATCCTGCAGATCTCAGATGAACTTTCTTCATCAATTTCTAGTATGGCGATAGAATATGTAACAACCTTAAGGAATCTAGCTAATTCGGCTCTTAGCTCCCTTACCGCCCTTTCTTTTGGTAAATCCAGCAGGACAATAAACTTTACTTCCCTCCTAAAAACTGCTTGAGCTGCTTCACACTTCCCTATTAACTCAGCTAACACTTCCATCTCCCCAGTTTGGGTATAAGGTCTGTTAGTTAGTCTTAATTCAATGGGCTGTGACAGTAATCGTCAGTTATTTTTAGCAAGTAGCATTGTTCAGCCTTTAGCTCATAACAACACTAATTAATTAACACTGTTCTAACCTGTAAAATAGCACCCACCCTATTAGCATTCTATGCAAGAAGCCTTTTAATGGTCTACTTACATTAGTTAATTTTGTTAATTAATACTGGATAACCCACAATGATGACCATAGGTCTACTGCTATTGTAACTAATCATCTAGTTGCTCACAGTCTATCATAAAGTCTGGTTAAACAGTGTATTACACTGGCAGAATCCTCCCCCAACCCTTATCAGTAAACAAAGGGGGGACAGACCTTCTGTCTCCCAGGTAAACAAAGAGAATGCTAATTGTATTTCCCCACCACCCAGGTCAGGGGCAACAATCACCTCTCTGTCAATAATGGCAGTTAGCTAGCAGCTAGCACTAATATGCTAGACAATAGAACTGCTTAGCTTAGCTAGCCACGCTAAAGGTAGCTCTCAGGTCGGATAGCTTTATCTCTAAACCCTCTTATTGGTACGCTAAACAAACTTTTAACGGTAGCCTATAGCTACATAACCTGTGGTTAGCTTCTAGCTTCTCCCTCAGCTCCTTATCCTTAGCTCAGACAATAGAATCTGTTAGCACGCAGCATCCTCAAATCTACAGTCTTTTCTCCACAGTTTTCGCAAACTGTAGGGCTTTGTTCATAGCACCTGGTTGAAGTCTCTTCCCGGTAGGCTCCTCACGGTAGCGCCCGTACGGTCTCGACAATAGTAGCTGTCCTTTTCAAGCAACAGCTGTCTCCGTCCTTTCCGCCGGCTCCGCGTCCCCTGTCCTCCGTGGATTCGATGACTCCTGCAGGCTGTTTTAGTTTGAGACCCTCTCAGCCCCCCACCGACACCTTTGGTGCTGATAAAACCTATATTAAACCTGTCCCATAACCAGGCTAATAAGTATTTTATTTTGTTACGACTCACTTCTCATCTTAAAGAGACAGTGCGTCTTTCCTCCTAAGAACTGCTTTTTATGCTATGTTATTTCATTATATAACACGCATAAATCCAGCCTCATGGTTCCTTTTCACCATCAGACTATTGGCAGGATCATACAATTATGTGAACCTCTTCTAGGACCACCTAATACTTATCTAGTTTCACATAGGCTCCCTCGGTTTTATAATTGTTTAATTACTCTGTCACACTTAAACTCGAAAGATAATCTAGTAGTTTAATTACTTGGTAATTTGACTTCAATTATTATGTGAACCTCTTCTAGGACCACCTAATACTCATCTAGTTTCACATAGGCTCCCTCGGTTTTATAATTGTTTAATTACTCTGTAACACTTAAACTCTAAGAGAATCTAGTAGTTTAATGACTAGGTAATTAATACTTAAACTCTGAAGAAGTCCCCTCCGGGGACACTAGAGTTTAATAACTGCGTAATTAAACGCTTTAAACTCAGAAAAGCCTCCCACAGAGGCATTAATAGTTTAATAACTCTGTAATAAGCGGAGTTCAAACACAGTGTCCTTCGCTTATTAACTCTAAGCTGTCCCCCACGAGGACACTACAGTCTTATTACAGTGTAACAAGCAGAGTTCCAATTACTAAACTCAGATAAGTTTCCTCCGGAGACTATCATTAGTTTATTTACTTGTAATTAATACTTTAAACCTAAAGAAATCCCTTCCAGGGATTACTAGAGTTTAATAACTATGTAATTAATACTTAAAACTCAAAGAAGTCCCCTCCGGGGACACTAGAGTTTAATAACTGTTCATTTTTATGGCATATCGTACTCCTGCTTTGTGCAGTTACGCTACGGTTTGCCAAACCCATGAAAAAGGGGGTCGAAAGAAGAAGGTGTTTTAAGCTAATCACTCAAACTGGTGTCTTTTAGATGGTTTATTTCACTAATCAAACATAATACATGAATCTAATACATTTAAGTCACAGTTAGGTTATTAAACCTGAAAGAAAACAAAACACATAGAACAACAATATTAAATGACATGAATCTTCACCCCATTTTGAATACATCAGAAATATCATCGTTACAGCGTTGATTCTTACTCACTTTAGCCCATTCCTCTTTCGCCATGATGTTAGCAAGTGGTGCCAGATCCCATACTCTGGCCAGTTACTTATCGAATCTGAGTCTCTGTTCTGAGACCTTCCCAATTTATCAACTTCCCGCCTAATGCCCGCCTCCAAGGAGGTTCCAGCCAACAGGAAGCTCTGATTACCCACAAGGCCTAGCTTTTGCTGCCATTTCCTGTCACACAATGGCAGACTCTCAAATAGGAGCTCTAGCTCTCTTCAGAGCTCCCCCGCTCGGAGTTGCTATCTCTTTTGTTTAGAAACCCCCCACCTGATAGCGAGACCTGTTCCCTGTCTTCCACGCAAAGGCCTATTGTCTCTGGCATGCAAGAACTCTTTGAAGCTCAGGAGCACAGCAGGGAGCCTGCCTCTGCCCACTCTGTACCACTAGGCTCACCTCAAACAGTACATGTTTGCTAACTCCTGCAGGACAATAAAAGCACATTGCTGTTGCACCAATAATAATACACAGTTATCTTTCATAATCATGGATTATTCCACACAAATTTTGACCTGAAGATCAAGGTTCAATTTATCCCTGAGCAAGGCATGCTCCATTAGCTCAAAGGTAAAAATGTCAGCACTTGCACAGGAGAGACGGGTTCAAATCTGGGGTAAAAGCGGAAAATTACATAGTGTTGCTTTATATTAACAACGTAAAAAAATTGATTTAAGAACTTACATATAATTAATGCAGATTTGTTTTCTTTATGGTAAAACACATTATCCTGGAGCTTTATATTGCAGTGCACTTAGACAGTATATATTAGTCACATTTGACTTTATCCAGGTGTGTGGCGTTGGGTTTTCCTATGTCCTAAGGAGCTGAAACAAAGTGAGAGTATCATTTAAAACAGGATAATCTATCATTGAACATGCAGTATAATATGTAGTCATTTTATCTACACTGCTTTTCCTTAACTGTGGAATATGAAAAACTGTATTTATCTCTCATTCAAGTGTCTGAGTTTTGTCATTCATTGAGTTCAGTTTTCATTCCATCTCAACAGATTACAGATATTTCTATTCACTGGAAATTCCCTCAATAACCACTTTGCCTCAAAATATCATTAATTGTGGACTCTGATGATACTAATACACTAACTAGGGTTGTCATTTTAGAACAGTATGGCATGATGAGAATATTTAAAGATACAATCCTGTTTTTTAACAGGTTTGTTCAAGTAAACTATTTCAAAATGTTATAACTGCAGTTGTTGTGAAATTATGACTAATTCCCCTTGACAAATTATCCTCCTAGTTGTAAACATAATTTAACGGTTTCACTTTTCTTTTAAAACATAACTTAATACCCGATTTGATTGAATTAATTAATTATCATCATGACAGTTGTTCTGTTGATATACATTTTCAGTGAAACAATATCTGTTACTAAAGAAGTAATTACTAAGCAGTGGGTGACACAATTAGAGGGAAGAGAAGGATTTAGATTCTAGACTCGTAGGAAGCGATAAAAAACGTGTCATGTTGGTGAAAATGATCCTCTCTGTTTTTAACAACATCTATGAATCAAACTACACATACAACTACACATACAGTAGCAGGCCCTTTGTACAGAACTTTGGTTGACCACTGGTCATTGTAAATGTGCTTTATAAATAAAGTTTGAGTTGAGTTGAGGGCCAAAAAAAATAAGAAAAGAAAAAGAGATATAATTGTATTTGATTTTTAAAAGGTATACTGTACCATTTTCGTAGTCATCAGAGTGGCTGATTACGCCATAGACACTTGTGTCACCTAAAGGTAAACAAATAAGCATTAATGAGAAGCTTATTTTATTTTTTATTTATGGTTTCAATTTAGTTCATTATTACGTTATTTAGGCAAAACAAACACAAAATGAACAAACAGACTTTAATGTATTTCCAAAAAGGACATTCGTTGTTTAAGGAACTTATACATTAATTTGGAATCAAATTAGAGCCAGTTGTCATTGTCAGAAGAACTCGTTAGAACATGACATTGTTCAAAGACTGACCGTATTGCAGTGGGCAGTACACATCATCAGTTGCCATCTGGTCTGTAGCTGAAGCCTGATTGGCTCCCTGGTCTGAGAGAGAGAGAGAGAGAGAGAGAGAGAGAGAGAGAGAGAGAGAGAGAGAGAGAGAGAGAGAGAGAGAGAGAGAGAGAGAGAGAGAGAGAGAGAGAGAGAGACAGACAGACAGACAGACAGACAGACAGACAGACAGACAGACAGACAGACAGACAGACAGACAGACAGACAGACAGACAGACAGACAGACAGACAGACAGACAGACAGACAGTCCAATTTAGACGTTCAGGGCACAAATTGCATTGGGGGTGTATCCATGGCAATTTTGCTAATTATCTGGTCGAAAAGCAGGCTCGTATTAGTCATGGCTGTGTTTTGGGTGTTACATCAATTAAACCTATCTTAGTGTCTTCTTCCCTTCACTTTAAGAGAAAGCTATAGGCCCATTGTTATTTAGATGGGATTGGAGGAATTGGAGGAGACACAAACCAATCAATTGTGGGACCATCTAGCAGTAGCCTATTAGTAATGTGAGACACATAACTGTGAGACGATGCGGTCTGTGCCTGGGTATTGACGACTGTTAACTCAATTGCTGCCCACTGAGACAGATAAAGAAAGCCAGGATGCCATGGGTTCATGGCATTCTGATTGCAATAGAGTCAGACCACACCCCATTTTAAGACCAACATGCCTATAAATAGGCGCAACATAATTTGCTATCTAAACAACATGGGCGCCAGGCACTAAAATAACAAATGTGTCAGTCGGAAGATAGCAATGATAATAGAGAACCGAAGTCACTCCCACCAACCCCTGGGTCACGGAAGTATTGTTTCTATTGAAAATCCCCATAGAAAAATCTTAGATTGTGTCATATAAGAACTGTGTTCCAAAAATACACAAATCAGACGGGCGATTCTGTCAGGTATGTGACTCTGTGTTGTTTATGATATTAAGTTACATTTGATAACGTCTGTGTTTGGATAAAGAAAAGGAAAGATTCTCACTCTTTGGATACATTTTGGAACACAGTTCTAAATTCCCCATAGAGAATCTAAGATTTCTCTCTGGGGATTTTCAATAGAATAAATAACTCTGTGAACCAGGGGGAATGCGGCCTCTAACGGCAGTGATGTCAGACTTCGGTGCTCTATTGTGCTTCTCGTTTGTGCCGCCTTGTACCAGCTGGAAGATTAGCCTCTTTTGGGATCGTGGTTTATCTTTTGGTATTTGGGACAAGTCGCTATACCGTCTCGTACAGAACAATTTGTAATTTGAAATTACAAACAAACAAAAAAAGCAAATATAATTCAAGTTGAGCAAATGTTTTGATTGATTATTCACTGAACATTATTGAACTCTCATTTAAATTAAATGAGATTAAGACTATTTAATTGGATCTTTAAAAAGTATATACTGTACCATTTTCATAGTCAGAGAGGTTGATTACTCCATAAACGTGTGTGTCGCCTAAATAAGCAAACAAATAAGCATTAATGTGGTTCATATTTATTTTTTTCATTTCAAACATGGTTTCAATTTAGTTAATTATTGTGCTAATTAGGACAAACTAACTCAAAACAGACTTTTTTTTTTTATTAAAATTTTTATCCCGCGATTTTTTTTCACCCGGTGCCAATTTCCTAAGTGATCCTGGGCGCTACACCAGCCCTACACCAGCGCTACACCAGTCCCCCACAGCCTGGGGAGGCCAGGGCCGAGCTCATGCTTCCTTCAGTGCATGAGAGCCAACTGACCTTCTTGTCACCTGACAGGGGGGAGTTTCCCTGGTAGGACGTAGCGCGTGGAAGGAACACGTTATTCCAACCAGTTCCCTTCCCTTCCATCAGGCGCCCCGGCTGTCATGGGGGAGTCGGTATAGTGACCAGGATTACTACATGTTTTTGTGAGGGTATTAACTATACCCTGGGAGACACGTGCAAACTCCACACAGAGTAGGCCCTTTCACCAACCCCATCTAGGGTATGGGCGCTGATGACGCGGAGGAGAAGACACGCCCCCAGCGCCCACAGCGCCCACAGCGGGAATCGAACCCAGGACCTTCTTGCTGTGAGGTGACAGCGCTACCGACTGCGCCACCGTGCCCCCTAACTCAAAACAGACTTTAATCTTTAAACTTCTACATTATAAATGGGAACCAAATATCCTTGTCATATTGGTGACATCATGATTGGTTCAAAGCCTGACCGTGTTGCAGTGGGTAGTATACGTCATCAGGAGTGCCACTCTGATTGGTCCTTTGGTCTGTAGCTGAGACTTGATTGGTTCCCTGAGACTGAACTGATCTATAATGAAAAGATAAATATTTATCAGAAATGAAGTATAAAAAAATATGGATTTGATAAGAGGCTTTGCCCCTAAAAAGATGAAATTCCAGGCCTACCTAGAACAGAAAGCTCTACTTACCGGCTGGCACAACATGGATCTGTAAAAAAAAAAAAGAGAAGGAAAATAGCCCAAATATGTTAAATTGTGTTTAACACTACAAAGCAGTCTCTACTGTTCAGTATCACACACACACACACACACACACACACATACACACACACTGTGTGTGTGTGTGTGTGTGTGTGTGTGTGTGTGTGTGTGTGTGTGTGTGTGTGTGTGTGTGTGTGTGTGTGTGATACTGAACAGTAGAGATGTCACACACACACACACACACACACACACACACACACACACACACACACACACACACACACACACACACACACACATATAATCCCCAACTGAGTAGTTCTGACCTTTGGATGTTCTGTATCGACACAGCAGGAGCAGAAAGATGGTCAGTAGAATCACAACAAGAAGGCCAACAATCAGTCCCACTACATGTAGAGAACTCTGTTCCACAGGCACAGTCACTGAAGGTTGAGACACTATGATGGCATACAAACATAGATTAGTATCATAACAACTCATTTATGTTTGCCTCAAATGTTTTAAGATATTGGGAGTCCCCTGTCATGTCTGCTATTGTGTAATCATTTACAAACAAAGCTGGATTTTCTTTTAAGTAATTAGAAAATATAGAACATTTGTTGTGTAATTCTTACATTCATACAGTAAATATAACACATAAGTACATTTGTTAAGTGTATAATTTGCATATTGTTTAAATATATGAAAAGGAAAAGGTTAAATTGTTGGCAGTAAACTCACATCTCACTGCCATCCAGCTCTGTTGTGATTCTCCTCCAGAATATTTACACTTGTAGAAGCCCTCATCAGACTTAGAGACAGCAGGTATGATCATCTCTCCATTGGTTTTATTTTGGACCAGTTCTTTATTTCTATAGAAGTCCACGTTGGAGAGGGATGAGACCGTTTTGTGTTTGCATTGAAGAGTCACAGAATCTCCCTCAGTCACAGGGTGAACAGGACTCACAAGGATGACAGAACCATCTGTAAAACAGTTAAGAAGATCAAAACAGTCTTTTAGGATTCACACTAAGCAAATACAAAAGCATGCTTTTAATGACTGGATGGAATGGAAATGCAGTAGTATTTTATGTAAAGTAACTCAACTCACTATATACTGTGATGTTGATAGCATTGCTGTACTCTCCCAGTCCAGACTCACACCAGTACACTGCACTTGTATGTAAGGTTTGGGTCCATGCAGATCCAGTCATTGAAGGTCTAGGTGAAAACTCATTCAGTCGGTTAGTGTAACTCTTCACTTTCCATTCAGTAGAGTTTCCCTCACAGCTCAGTGAGACAGACTCAGAGATGAAGTGTTGAGTTCTGTTAGAACTCACTGTGAGAGAAGCTGAAGAATGAACATCTAGAACACAACACAGGATCAGAGCAGAGGTCAAACTAAGAGCAGTGTTACAATGACAATATTGAACTATATGCAAGAATAGTGAGAAGAAGATGAGATAATGTGGAGAAAGAAATACAAGTGAGGAAGAGAGGGAGAGTGAATCAGTCAGTCAGTCAGTCAGTTAGTCAGTCAGTGGGGTTGTCCTGTAGGGAGAAAAACATAGAAGAATTAAGAATGATGAATTCACACTCACCACCAGACCACACAAACTGAGGTTCACTGTTCCTAGTGTAATAAACTGGGTCTCCTCTCCCAGCTTTACACACATATCCTCCTGTGCCTGTAGGATCATGAATGATGTAGGAAGCCTCTACAGTCCCATTGAGGCTACCAGGTAAGAGCTCATAAGTGTAGGAGTTGTGTGATGGTTGAGGAACAGCTCTGTACCAGTAGAACCTCCAGTCTGCAGATGATTCTTTAACTCCACAGCTCAGAGTCACTGAGACTCCAGGACTCAACCATGGAGGAGACAGACTCAGAAGCGACTGGGGTTTGACTGTTGGAAAGAACATTTCTCTGGATTAAAAACTTTGTTTGCTGATTGATATGACATTATGTCTCTTGGTGCATGATTTCCATGCAATGCCTGGAGGCTGCACAAAAGACATGTAATGTACATAAACTTTCTTTTTCACGTCTACATGTTTTCCTATGACTGTTCTCGTTTCTGCATAATGCAGTTTTTCTCGCTCTGCAGAGACACACAGGCTACACAAGTGCGTGCGTGCGTACATACACATTTAAGTAATGCACAACAGCAGAAGGAAACCGATGCATTTCCACAGCATCTCTGAGACGTGGGTGTGAAGTCTGGGTTTTCGAACACACGCACACGCACACACACACACACACACACACACACACACACACACACACACACACACACACACACACACACACACACACACACACACACACACACACACACACACTGGAGGGGACACTGTGTCCGGGGAGCAGTTAAGTGTCTTGCTCATTCGGGGCACGAACCAGACCTTCTGTGTCCTATAGCTGGCTTCTCTACCCATTCAGCTATGGCCGTCCCTGGCATGATGGTGATGATTTACTTTTTTAAACACAGGGAAGCCACACCTATGTTTTTGAAGGTTTCCGTGCTAGTGACGATGTGAATTTAACCTTTGGGAATTAATACAGTATATCATCATCATACCTCAAGATAAGTACACTTGGCTTAGATATACTAGGTTTACATCAGGCATACACATGTTTGGCTTTTATTATTTTGGCAGATAACACAAAGCAGCTAATCTAATTGTGGCTAATACATGTGAAAACAAATGTTACATTAAAACAGCCAATAAGATAATGATGTTTACATGAACAATGGCTGAACTCTCTCTGCTTAGATGGTCATTCAGAACAATAGGCTACATTCCTAAAGTAAAATAAAAAACATATCACTGTTCCCACTATCCGTATTGTCGCAGAAAATAGCAGATCGACAAGCTCACAACACGTCACATCACACTGCGACATGATGTTGTGAGCTTGTCGATCACTAATATAGAGCCCTGAGGGACTTCGGTGAACCATATACTGTACATATTCTACTGCATGTCTTGAGGCTGAACAAGGGATACTGGTTATGTGTTATGTAATAAATGTTTTTCTATCTCTATCTACTCTTTATCAGTAGGACCTCCAGACTGCAGATGAAAGTCAAGAGTATTAAACCAGAGCCTACCTTTAAAAGACACAGTGATGGTATTGCTGAACTTGGAATCTTGGTGGTCATGCTTGCGTTGACCTTTACACTGGTATTCACCACTGGATGTCTGAGAAGGACTAAAACTGTATTCAGGTTCTTCACTGGACATCTTGACACGGGTATATTTATCCTTCCACCATGTGTACTTCCAGTCAGAGGCACTTCCTTCCTGTATCGTACACTTCAGAATAACAGTCTCTCCAATGAAAAACTGAGGCCAGTCAGGTTGTCTGCTGAGAACAGGCACAGCGTCTGTAGAAGTAACATATATAGTTAAGTTTAGTAATACTTTATTGATCCTTGTGACGATAATGCATCCTCTGCATTTAACCCATCCTTCTAACTATTAGGATGGCTAATGGTTAATAGCAGCAACTAGCATCTAGACACTAGCTCCAACTCTAAGGTCACCCTTGGTCAAGAGCAGCTGGCAGAATGTATGTCCCTAACATGTAGTAGCCTAGATCTTTTTTTGAAGGAATAAACCTGACATGCGGAGGACATGTAAACTCCACAATGTTGCTAGTGATAACAATTAGCCACTGTGCCACATACAGAAGAACAATGTTTAAATTCAGTTCATGACAGCAGACCCATAGTCATCACTTAATATATTAGACTCTAATATATTAAGTCTAATAATGAGTGATACCACAAAATATACTATGTTTTACATTAAAACTAAATGCACATTGTAATTATACATCTGAAAGCTGAAATCTTACAATAGGTAAAATATTTTCTCTGAACAAATAATAGGTGTATGCAGGAAACTACTTAAACCTTTTCATTCTTAATTGTTTCATGAAAATCAAACAAATTATAGTATATCGTTTGCATATAACTCACCACCAGAGACAGAGATAGACACTGAGTTGCTGTCATGTGTGTAGTATGGTGGGTTTCCTCTCCCTCCTCGACACATGTAGCTTCCACTCTCTGAGACACTGGAGGGTCTGAATGTGTAGGTTGACTGATATGTCACATTCAGTGGTTTAGACTGTAGGTTGTCTCTGTACCAGTAGAACTTCCATGAAGTTGTTCTGTCTTCCACAGTACAGTTGAGAGTCACTCTATTAGATGTCAGTACACTTGTTGTGTCTGATTTCAGCGTAGTCGTTGGTTTAGCTGTTATTTATGACAGAGAAAGAGAATACAACTGTGTCATTATTAAGCCCCAGTATGTCTCCCAACAGCTAGGATTAAAAACATCTCAGAAAAAAAGAAAATAAATGAAAATATAGGAAAAACGAACAGAAAAACAGATACAAAATACCTTGTATTATGTATGACTAATAAAGCTGAACCTAAACCTAATGGTGATGATGTCATTACAGTATGTGTAGTGTAATGTGTAATAAATGTCTTTCTATCACTAACAGAGCTACAGTAATTAGTGTTTTTACAAATGAAAGCTGAAATTGTACAATAGGTAAAATACAGTAAAATAAATATTGTCTCAGAACAAATAACGGGTGTGAATATAGGAAGCTGCTTAAACCCTTTGATTGTTAGTTGTTTCATAAGAATGAAACAAAGTATAGTACATCGTTGCTGTTGAGTGGAAACCTTGTCCAACACTGTTAGTTTTTTATTATTATTTTTAAAATGTATAAAAAAAGGGAAAATAGACAATCTACAAGCTCACAACACGTCACTTCGCTACGCGTTGTAAACTTGATAGAATATTTTCACTTCTTTTGTGCGACACTCTTGTATGATGAAGTAGGGCATTCATTTACGAGAAAACATGAAAAAGTTGAAATATAGCGGCTAATCCAATTGCTGCTTATAAATTGCAAATTTCACATTAAAACAGCCAATATACACAGCATGTATACATGAACAGTGGCTGAACTCTCTCTGCTTAGTTGGTCCTTCAGATCAATCAATACATTTCTAAAGTAAAAAAAACTCAACAAAAAAACATGTATAATTTTTTGAGAGACTTTTAACACAGAGTGATGTTCCTTTACAGGCCACCTTGCAATATTTTGGGAAGATTTGTGTTTACCGACTTAACAACTACATGACTGGGCATGATATACACTATACAGTATGTCTCCTGTAGGAGTTGATATTTCTTTCATTCTATTGTCTGTCTGGAGGCTGAACAACGGATAGAAAAACTGTTATTGATGATGATGATTATGATGATCACTGACATTTGTTATGCAATAAATGTGTTTATATCAATATTTCTATCTATTCTTTATCAGTAGGACCTCCAGACTGCAGATGAAAGTCAAGAGTATACCATAGCCTACCTTTAAAAGACACAGTGATGGTATTGCTGGACTTGGAATCTTGTTGGTCATGTTTGCGTTGACCTTTACACTTGTATTTACCACTGGATGTCTGAGAAGGACTTAAACTGTATTCAGGTTCTTCACTGGGCATCTTGTTATTATCCTTCCACCATGTGTACTTCCAGTCAGAGGCACTTCCTTCCTGTATCGTACACTTCAGAATAACAGTCTCTCCAATGAAATACTGAGGCCAGACAGGTTGTCTGCTGAGAACAGGCACAGGTTGTTCTGTAGAAGTAACACACATAGTTAAGTTACTTCATTGATCCTTGTGGGGAAATACATCCTCTGTATTTAACCCATCCTTCTAACTATTAGGATGGTTAATGGTTAATAGCAGCAACTAAGCAGCATATGGACACCAGCTCCAACTCTAAGGTCTTGGTCAAGAGCACTGATAGGAGTATCCTAGTAATATGTAGCCTATACTGTTTTTGTAGGAGGAAGTAAACTCTACACTCTTTCTATGAGGCAGCAGTGCTAAGGTAACAAACTATTCAGTTGTGTAATTATTTTAATTATACAACTGAGCTGTGTCTCAACAAATAGCAGGTGTGAATGTAGGAAGCTGCATTAACCTTTTGATTATAGTTGTTTCATAAGAATCAAACACATTATAATGTATAGTTTGTATATAACTCACCAGAGACAGAGATATGAACTGAGTTGCTGTCATGTGTGTAGTATGGTTGGTATCCTCTCCCTCCTCGACACATGTATCTTCCACTCTCTGAGACACTGGAGGGTCTGAATGTGTAGGTTGACAGATCTGTCACAGCCAGTGGTTCAGACTGTAGGTTGTCTTTGTACGAGTAGAACTTCCATGAAGCTGAACTGTCTTCCACAGTACAGGTGAGGGTCACACTATTTGATGTCAGTACACTTGTTGTGTCTGATTTCAGAGTAGTCTTTGGTTTATCTGTTATTTATGAGAAATAAAATAAAACTGTGTCATTATTGAGCCTCAGTATTTCTCCAATTTCTCCAAACAGCTAGTATTGATCAAACACATCTAAATAAAGAGATATTGCTCAAAGAAATTAAAATGTAGCAAGAAGCCTTCTAGTGATTATGAGGACATTATGTATACTGTAGTGTAATAAATGTATTTAGGGGTGTAGTAAAAGTGGGAGAGCGCATATATACATATATACATATATTTTCCCCCTCTACATTTTCCCCTCTACAAAAATAGCCGATCTACAAGCTCACAACGTGTCGTAGCACCAACACATTGTGAGCTTTTAAATCTGCTATTTTTGGCTAATAGGCCATTTTCTTCTTTGTTTGTGCGCACACAAACAAAGGTATTAATAAGGTATATCATCATCATAGCTCAAGATAATTACCCTTGGCTTTGATATACTAGGCTTACATCAGGCATACACATGTTTGGCTTTTATTATTTTGGCAGATAACACAAAGCAGCTAATCCAATTGTGACTAATACATCACATGTGAATAAAAATGTTACATTAAAACAGTCGATAAGATAATGATGTTTGTGGTGTAAAGTAACTAAGTACTTAAGTACAATTTTGAGTTACTTTTACTTTACTGGAGTATTTCCAATTTCCAATACTTTTACTTCTACTCCACTACATCTCGGAGGAAAATATTGTACTTTTACTCCACTACTATTATTTGAAGACTTTAGTTATTATGTCGTTGCTCCTTAAGATGCTTACTTATGGGATATCATCGCCCTCTAGCGATGCACAGAGCACAACACATGAACTCCCGGCTACAATATTCTATTGGTTAGGGTCATGAGACGCGAAACCGGAAGCCGGTTAGGGTATAAATACCATCGCGTCACAGGGAACTCCCTCTTCCTTCACTCTGCACAAGCGAGTCCGAAGCAACAACTAGCACGAGGAAACTTCTTCGAATCCCAGCTGCTCCCAGAGCGAGGGCACCCAGTGCCACTCTACGGGTGATTCGTAATAAAAGTTTCTGTTATTTATTAACGGTCCCGCGTTACCTTGATTTTTCTTTCCTATCCTCTCAAGTTTTTCTGACACGAGGCAAAAGCTAAAGCTAAGTCGCTGTTAACAGCTAAGCTAGGCTAGTGCTAAGCTAGGCCAGTGCTAACTAGCCTTGTTCGTCTCGTGGGAAACAAGAGGAGAAGATGGAGGCGCCACGTGTCTGCGGTCTGGAAGGCTGTGGCCTCTTCATAGCCGCGGACGACCGTCACCGTCTTTGCATCTCGTGTCTGGGGCCTAACCACGCGTGGATCGCCCTGAACAGTCCAGGGGAGGTGGACGCGTGCAAGGCCTGTGACGACTTCTCTCGGCACCAGCTGGAATGTTGCTTCGACAGAGCCAGGAGGCTAGTGGCCTCCAGCAGCAGCGGCGCTCACCCCGACGCTGGCCTCGCCATGGGCTCCATGGCGTCGGTGGTGAGCGCAGGCCCAGGCATGGGCCCACCGCTACATGCTGCTCCACGTTCCAGCGGTGCTGTGAGGAAGGTCCGGCGCGAGGCGGCGCGAGGCGGCGCGAGGCGGCGCGAGCCGTGGGCTCCTCTCTCTCCCTCCGTATCCCCCCCCGCCTGGGGCGAATCACCGCCAGACGACACCAGGCCAGCCAGGAGGTGACGACAATCAGCCCGGATCCTCCTGCGGCTCCAGCAGCGACGGCAGCGGCTCCTAGCGAGGCAGCGGATCCCCCCGAAACTGTAGCAGCCATCCTAAAGCGGGCGATCTCCAGATGCGGCCTGGAGCAGCCCATGGAGGATGTAAGAGTGGTCATCGGGGGCCCCCATCCCGGGGTTCAGGGGCGGCCTTAATGATCTGGGGGCCTGTTTCAAGAGCTCATATATATGCACCCCCAGCAAAAAAACAATTTAAATAATTTGTGGACTGAAGTTTGCTTCCACAATCCATAATGATGCATTTTCAAACTAAATTAATTAGGCTATCTGCACTTCCACAATGGACAGACAGCTAAAACAACTCACTCACATGATTCACTTGAGCTGAGCCCTGATTTAATCAGATCTACATCCTCTTCTTGAATGAAATTCTTGGACGTCGGCCAGTCAGGGGTAGCCTGGTAAACCCTCCCTCCGGAAATCTCAATTCCATTTCATTTCAGGAGTGAGTCTGGCCTGATCCGCCTGTCTGCAATATTGGCTGTGCTGGAGTTGGGCGGGAGTAATACCGTTGACTGACAACCCCTTCAGCCAATGATAATTTTTCCCCTTCAGCCAATCAGCAGTTCACCAATCTTAATGTGACGCGACGGGACTTTTGAGACAGCCATACCCAAAATGGGTTGCCTTTTTCGGGTACAATGGTGTCACTGCCCGCCCCTACCGGTTCTCTAATTATTATTTTTTAAATAGGCTTTGTCATGATTAATTGACCACATATATGAAGTTAAACAACTACATTCTATCCAAACGATATCTTATAAGTAAATTCCGTGCCTCAAAATAGAAGTTAGAGAGCTTTTTGAAGTAAAAAAATAGCGGAGAAAACTGCCCACAGAAAAAGATGGCTGCCGTTCGTGTTTTGGGCTCACTCGAACTCGCCACCTGATTGGCCAACTGTCGCTGTCAATCACAGAACGATGTGCGACGACGCTGATAGGCGCGGCCGTTTGGCATATACAGCCAATATTGCAGAGAGGCGGTTCATGCCAGACTCACTCCAGGAATCAAATAGAAATTAGATTTCCGGAGGGAGGGTTTACCAGGCTAAGTCAGGGGCGGGCCCCGGACTGGGATGCGAGTCAAAAAATATATTAAAAAAAATAAAAAACTTTTTTTTTTTTTTTTTTGTCTGTTTCAGCAGACAATTGAAACGGGGTGAAACATAGGAAAGGCCGCCACTGCCGGGGGTTCCAAGGCCTGGCACCCCTCCCTCCCCGACAGGTCGAGTCCAGACTACTGCCCGAGGCTGATGTGTCCGAAGGGCCCTGCACTTCTCGTGGCAGAAAGGGAGGAAGGAACCAGAGAAACTGGGCTTCCCGGTAAAAATCCTCTCCGGGGCGGACCTGGGGGTCTTGGGCCTCCCTCCCATGGACTTTACCCTGGCGAGCGCCATCGAGCAGGCGAAGGGCGGTTCCGTGAAACATGGCCCGGAGGACAGGCCCATCTTCATGGATCGCAACAAAATAATGCACACCGAGACGCTGAACACACTGTACAAAGCCTCGGGCTCGGCTGCAGAAACGGTCAACACGGTGTCGCTTCTCCAGGGATCAGCCGCCGCTAAACTCAAGGAGCTGGCGGCTAAAACCCTGCTGCCCTTGACGCCCGTGTCGGTGGTCCACGCTGAATGGGTGGAGGATGCGAAAGAGCTCGAGAGACTGGTGCAAGTCGCAATCCTCTGCACCTGCCACGGGCTAATGTGGACCGGCCGGGCCATGGCCCTCACCGCAGACCTGGAGAGGGTCAAATGGCTGGACCTCGCCACAGAGTGTAAAGCGATCCTGTCCACGGTACTCCTCGCCCTTCCACTCAAGGCCAACAATCTGTTCGACACCGCCGCGGATTTGATCACCAAAACGCAGGCGGAGGAGAAACAGAGGCAGGAGACTGCCGCAGGCCTCCTCACCCCCGCCCCCCCTGCTACAGCTAGGCCGCGCCAGCAAAGGGCTTCGGGTGGGACGCGTCCTGCCAGACAAAAACGAGGTTCGTCCACATCTTCCTCCGCGAGAGCCAGCTCCTGGGAGCGTCCTGGTGGTTCTCTTGGAGCAGGAGACGTAAGGCGCAAGGACGAGTAACGTGCCCCCCCCACCCCCCCCCTTCGCCCAAGCCCCAACGTAAGGACAACGTGGCTAGGCGTAAGGGGAAGGGCAAGTAACAGTATTCAGCTGATCCCGTCACGGCCACTTGGCCGGCATCATGCGGGGTCAGCTCCCCACTTAGGGAAAAGTTCTGGCGCTCTTCTTGCGGCTCCAGGGGTACACAGAGACTAAAAGAGACGCTAAAAGACAATGAACAAGGTTCAGTCCCCACAGTGTCCTTTTTGTCTAATGTGTGTGAAATGTGTGCATCCTGTGTGTGGTATAAAAGTATTGCCAATATCACAAATGCTCATCTTTTCACGTGTGAAAGAACGAGGCGAGGTGCCCTGCCCTTGAATCTCTCCAATGAGCCCTCAGTGCTCGGTTTGCGTCTTGGACAGCATTCCGAACACTGTAGGGACGGGTCCTGTGCATGCAATGAACATGGTGAATCAAATGCAGGTAGTAAAACCTTTTGCTATGAATCAAATGTCTCTAAAGTATTGCATTCAAGGTGTAGAACTGGGCCCCTCTGTAAGCGAAAAAATTCTAACTGCGCCATTGCAGTTCCTTCTTCTGTCCGGCAGATGGCTGCAAAGCGCATCTGTAGGACAGTTGAAGGACAAAATAGCGGCCTCCCTCAACCTCCCCAACATGGCGGACGAGGAGAGGCGGAAGTTTACTTATCAGAGGGCCCCGGTGTTACACCGGCGAGACTCCCCTTGTGGGTCGAAAGTTTCGTTCCGGGTAACATCAACGACACCGCACAAGAGGGCCGGCCCAGTCGACCTCACCGAGATGACGGACGATTGGAGGCGGATGTTGTCATGGCAGAGGACCCTGGTGTCACCCCATCGACACTCCCCAGGTGGGTCGGGAGTATCGAAACAACGACACTGCGGTAGGGTTCCGCTGTCTCACTGCTCGAAACGACGGTGCCCCTGGTTCTCACGAGAACGGGCACGTCCTCCGACGCGGTGACCTCATCACGTCCGCCGCACGTACTGACGCTACCGCTGCTGCCCCTCGTGGACGCCTCCCAGATGATTATGGCGATCGAAATGGAGGCATCACTGGTTTCCTTAGAAGCGGGCAGACGCTCTTTGGAGCAGGTGACGTCAGTGGCCCCCACCAACCCCACGAACCCTTTGGCTCACTGTCTAACGCAATGGAAAGCTTGCAAACCGAACCTCTGGGCGGACCGGAAGGGTTACGGTTCACAATTTCCCAGCAAACCTCCATCATTAGTCAATGTTTTGTTCTTTCAAGCGCTGGGCATGACCGCCCGATAGCTGGGAGAAGAGGTTTTGTTGCTACTGAGCAGAGGCGTAATCAGAGAAATATCCCCGAAGCAGGACCCAATGGGTTTCTATTCGAATTATTTCCTAGTGGAAAAGAGGGGGGGGGGGGGGCGTGAGACCTTCTCTGTACCTGTAAGGTTTGAACAGATTCCTGAAGGTCCTCTTCTTTCGAATGCTGACAATGGGCACGTTGTTACACTCGACACGACGAGTGGATTGGGGACGAGGTTGGGTCTCAAGGACGCCTACTTTCACGTCCTAATCTACCTATCGTACTGGAGGTTCCTGCGCTTCGGCTTCGGAACCACAGTGTGCGATTACACGGTGCTCCCGTTCGGCATGCCACGGAGCCCCGGGGTTTTGGTGAAATGCTTGAACGAGGACATGGCGCCGCTGCAACAGCAGGGTCTCCATCTGGTGATGGTCCTCCTCGCTCTCAAGTACTTCGAGAGCCGCATCGCGGGGTGGTATGTACCGGTCAGAAGGGACAGTACCACAACGATGTGCTGTGTCAGCAGACAAGGAGACTTGGGTTCCCTTGTGTTGGACAACTTAGCGCGCGTAATGGCGCTGTGGAGAGTGTCGCTCCTAGCTCTACAACGCGCCTCCCGGGTACCGGACCTCCTGAGCTGCAGGTCGGGCTTGCTGCCCAGGGGTGGAATTCAGTGCGGGAAACGGTCGCTCAACCCCCGGGTTGCGAACCTATTTTGCTCGCTGAGACACAGGCTACTAGCTCCAGCATGGTGCGTGTGGAGGTTGGAGATCACTCCTCTCCTCCACGACGAACCGTGGCCTCTCCCGCTGTTCAGAGACTTTCTGGGACAGTGGTGTCTTACGAGCACCCCCAGGAGCTAGGCCGGTGGGTCTGGCACGTGAACGGACGAGCTTGAGCTCGCTGGGGCTGCCCCCTGATGTGGTGGCCACCATCCAGGGGGCCAGGGCGAGTTCCACGAGGTCTCAGTATGACATCAGATGGAACATATTTGAGTCCTGGTGCCTGGAGCGTTCACCTCCAGTGGTGGCTTTCGAGGCGCCTGTGGCCAGTGTCCTGATTTTCCTGCAGGACAGGTTGAACCAGGACCTGGCTTTCTCCACCATCAAGGTGTACTTGGCAGCCATCTCCGCTTGCCACGAGGGGCTCGATGGCAAGTCAGTAGGCCTTCATCCACTGGTGCAACGGTTTATGGCCGGGGTGAAACGGGCCAAGCCGGTCAACAGGCCTTTGTTCCCCAAATGGGATCTGGCAGTGGTGCTGGACGCGCTCTGCCTTTCCCCTTTTGAGCCGCTTGAGACTGTAGATCTGAAGATCGCTAGTCTCAAAACGGTTCTTCTGGTGGCCCTGTGTACGGCTAAGCGTGTTGGAGACATGCAGGCGCTCTCGGTGAGCCCGGACTGCATGCGGTTTTCAGGTGACGGTAGGGGGGTTTCGCTAAAACCTGACCTGGCCTTTGTCCCTAAAACTGGCGTGATAGCTAGGGCCCCAGTGGAGTTGGGGGCTTTCCATCCTCCACCGTTTGAGTCAGTGGAGGATAGACGGTTGCACTGTCTCTGTCCGGTAAGGGCTCTGAGACTTTACTGTCAGAGGACGGCAGCCGGCAGAGGGTCGTCTCAGCTGTTCGTCTCCTATGGCCGGGCTGGTCAGAGGAAGGCTGTGCTAGACCTACCCTCTCCAGATGGATCGTGGAGGCGATTCGGTTGGCCTACGAGAGTAGTGGGAATGTAGTCCCGGTGGGGCCCACTCTACTCGGGTCGGGGTGTGTCTGCATCTTGGGCCCTCTACAAAGGGGTGCCGATGCAGGACATATGCTCTGCGGCGAACTGGACGTCTCCTTCGACCTTTGTGGCCTTCTATAGCATGGACGTGGCGGCATCTGAGATGGCACACACGGTCCTGGGCGTGGCGGCCGGTGGCAGCCAGGAGACTGCGGAACGGCCATGAGAGCGCGTTTTCTCCTCCTGCTGTCATGTCATCAAAAAGTGTCAAAAGCTCTTGACCTTTTGTGACCCTCAACCTGGTTGTGGCAACACTATGGGTGTCTTTCACGGCTTTGGTTGGGTGGATTAATTATGGTCAGGGGAAGAGTGGGGCTTGCCGGGGGCAGGCCTCTCCTCCTGCCTGTAGTTTTTCCTCTTTTACTTCCCCTGGACCGGAGAGGCTGGGTCTGGGGGGAAGGAGGGCCTAGTCCTCTATGCCTGAGAGGTAGACGAGGTCTACACCTCTCTGGCTACGAGGGGCGGACTTGGGTCTGTTAGGTCCTTGCCTTGAGGCCTTTTCGACTCTGACCCGAGGGGTCATGCATCTGGTGGCCTGGGGTCCTGTTTCTCTTAGGCTTGGAGGGTAGACGTGGTTTGACCTCTCTAGCCATAAGGGTCAGACTTGGTCTGTCAGGACCTTGCCTTGAGTCCTTTCCGCTTTTGACCTAAAAGGGTCATGCGTCTGTTGGCCAGGGTCTTGCCGGGGGCAAGGCCAGGGGCCATGGGCGTACGGTTAGGATGGGGTTGTAAGCTGGGGCTCCCCAGGGGGCGTTTATGTGTCCCATAAGTAAGCATCTTAAGGAGGAACAACATAATAACTAGGGGTTACGTATGTAACCCCAGTTTTATTAGTTCCGTAGTAAGATGCTTACCTAATACCCCTTCTGTGCGCTTTTTAGCGTGCAGAGTGAAGGGTTTAGAGGGAGTTCCCTGTGACGCGATGGTATTTATACCCTAACCGGCTTCCGGTTTCGCGTCTCATGACCCTAACCAATAGAATATTGTAGCCGGGAGTTCATGTGTTGTGCTCTGTGCATCGCTAGAGGGCGATGATATCCCATAAGTAAGCATCTTACTACAGAACTAATACAACTGGGGTTACCTACGTAACCCCTAGTTACTAGTTACTTTGCAGATATAAATCATTAGATTATAAAACATACATTAACCACTTTAGCCCTATTTTATACCTAGGCTATTTGAAAATAGTAGATCTAGTAGATCTAATAGTAGATCTAGTAGCTCACAACGCGTCGCGATGCGACGCGTTGTGAGCTTTTCCACCACTGTGATGTTTACATGAACAGTGGTTGAACTCTCTCTGCTTAGATGGTCATTCAGAACAATACATTCCTAAAGTAAATGTAAAAGCATATCACTATCACTGTCCCCACTATCTGTATTGTCGCAGAAAATAGCAGATCGACAAGCTCACAACACGTCACATTGTTGTGAGCTTGTCGAACACTAATATAGAGCCCTGAGGGACTCCGGTCAACCATATACATATTGTACTGTATGTCTGGAGGCTGAACAAGGGATACTGGTCATGTGTTATGTAATAAATGTCTTTCTTTCACTATCGCTATCTACTCTTTATCAGTAGGACCTCCAGACTGAAGATGAAAGCCAAGAGTATATCATAGCCTACCTTTAAAAGACACAGTGATGGTATTGCTCCACTTGGAAACTTGGTGGTCATGCTTGGGTCGACCTCTACACTGGTATTCACCACTGGATGTCTGAGAAGGACTTAATCTGTATTCAGGTTCTTCACTGGGAATGTTGTTATTATCCTTCCACCATGAGTACTTCCAGTCAGAGGCACTTCCTTCCTGTATCGTACACTTCAGAATAACAGTCTCTCCAATGAATAACTGAGGCCAGTCAGGTTGTCTGCTGAGAACAGCCACAGGTTGTTCTGTAGAAGTAACACACATAGTTAAGTTACTTCATTGATCCTTGTGGGGAAATACATCCTCTGTATTTAACCCATCCTTCTAACTATTAGGATGGTTAATGGTTAATAGCAGCAACTAAGCAGCATATGGACACCAGCTCCAACTCTAAGGTCTTGGTCAAGAGCACTACATTACATTACATTACATTACAGTCATTTAGCAGACGCTTTTATCCAAAGCGACTTACAATAAGTGTATTCAACATAGGTAGGGAACGAAAACTACTAATCACCAGAAGTCTTTAGTGCATTATCTGCAAAAACAAGCAACCAAGAGTATACCTAGCGCTAAGGTAAAAGTGCAATATATCAGCTACCTATTTCCTTAAACAGATGAGACAAAATAGCTAAATCAAATGAGCATGAGCTAAAACAAATAAGTGAATCGACTAAACAAGATCCAATAAACAATCCAATAATCCAATAAACAATACAGCAATAGAAAACAAGCGTTCGTACAACTAGTTAACAACAAGTAGGTCAGGCAGAGAGGAAGGGTAGTGTTTCCTGAAGAGGTGAGTTTTCAGCCTGCGGCGAAATATGGGCAGTGACTCTGCTGTCCTAACATCAGTGGGAAGTTCATTCCACCACTGTGGGGCCAGAACAGAAAAGAGTCGTGACCGTGTGGATCGGCCAGAAGGACCCTTGAGTGACGAGGCAATCAGTCGCCCCGAGGTGGCAGACCGAAGTGGTCGGGCAGGGGTGTAGGCATCGACCATAGCCCGGAGGTAGGAAGGAGCTGTTCCTTTCACTGCCCTATAGGCTAGCACCAGGGTTTTGAACTGGATGCGAGCCGCTACGGGGAGCCAGTGTAGAGAGCGGAGAAGGATGGTTGTGTGGGAGAACTTGGGGCGGTTGAACACCAGACGAGCCGCATGCTGACTAGTAGGAGTATCCTAGTAACATGTAGCCTATACTGTGTTTGTAGGAGGAAGTAAACTCTACACTCTTGCTATGAGGCAGCAGTGCTAATTAAGGTAACAAACTATTCAGTTGTGTAATTATTTTACTTATTTACAACTTAACTGTGTCTCAACAAATAACAGGTGTGAATGTAGGAAGCTGCATTAACCTTTTGATTGTTAGTTGTTTCATAAGAATCAAACACATTATAGTATATCGTTTGTATATAACTCACCAGAGACAGAGATATGAACTGAGTTGCTGTCATGTGTGTAGTATGGTGGGTCTCCTCTCCCTCCTCGACACATGTAGTTTCCACTCTCTGAGACACTGGAGGGACTGAATGTGTAGGTTGACAGATCTGTCACAGCCAGTGGTTCAGACTGTAGGTTGTCTCTGTACCAGTAGATCTTCCATGAAGCTGTACTGTATTCCACAGTACAGGTGAGGGTCACATAATTTGATGTCAGTACACTTGTTGTGTCTGATGTCAGCGTAGTCTTTGGTTGATCTGTTATTAATGAGAAATAAAATAAAACTGTCATTATTGAGCCTCAGTATTTCTCCAATTTCTCCAAACAGCTAGGATTGATCAAACACATCTAAATAAAGAGATATTGCACAAAGAAATGAAAACATAGCAAGAAGCCTTCTAGTGATAATGAGGACATTATGTATACTGTAGTGTAATAAATGTCTTTAGGGGTGTAGTAGTGGCGGAGCGCATATATACTGCTTTTTCACCTCTACACTAAATCTCTTCACCAAAAATAGCCGATCTACAAGCTCACAACGTGTTGTAGCACCGACACATTGTGAGCTTGTAAATCTGCTATTTTTTGCTAATGTCCCCGCCCCCAGAGTATGGATGCTGGGGTTCCAGTGGTTATTCAATTGACCCCTGCAAAATGTATGGCTCTTACATCATAATTCACAAGAAATCCCAAGAGGTCCATTGGATCAACTAACATTCTAAAGAGAAGAGGTGAAGGTTTACAAAATACTCTACATGCACAACCTGTTAATGTGTCATGGCTCATATGTAGATGTGCATGCTGATGAAAGTAGCTGCCAATGACCTCATAGTTGATACATGTTAGGCCTATTATTTCATATGTGTAATTAATATCTTGTCACCCAGCAAACCTCCCTGTCACTCCTGCAAACTTTGGAAGCCATTTTTAGCCAATCAGGAAGAAAAAAATCTGAAAAACCTGTTTCGTTTAATGACTATAGAGATACTGTGTACCAATTCGCGTGACGTTTGGACAAAATCTATAGGAGTACTGTCAAAAAAATGTGTTTTGCAAAAAGCGGCCTCCTGGTGGCGCTATAAAAAAATAAAAAAATTTGGGGCAGAGGTTTTGAATTGGCATCCAGGGAGTGTGTGTGCACAGTTTCACTGCGATCAAGCCAACGGAGCCAGAGATTAGCTGGTCACAGACGGACGGACAGACAGACGGACGGACGGACAGGGTGCAAAACATTCTCTCTCGCCATGCCTTACGGCCTGGCGGAGACAATAACCTACACTAAACACTGAAGACTAGACTGATGTTAGAGTCCTCACTGACCACAAAGGAAACAGCCTGTGTGTCAAACCACACTCACATACTGCCTCCATCACAGTGAAGCTTCAGTGGGGGATGTTTCCATCGGATACTATCGGATACTGTGTGTGTGTGTGTGTGTGTGTGTGTGTGTGTGTGTGTGTGTGTGTGTGTGTGTGTGTGTGTGTGTGTGTGTGTCTGTGTGTGTGTGTGTGTGTTTGTGTGTGTGTGTGTGTGTGTGTGTGTGTGTGTGTGTGTGTGTGTGTGTGTGTGTGTGTGTGTGTTGTGTGTGTGTGTGTGTGTGTGTGTGTGTGTGTGTGTGTGTGTGTGTGTGTGTGTGTGTGTGTGTGTGTGTGTGTGTGTGCGTGCGTGCGTGCGTGCGTGCGTGTGTGTGTGTGTCTATGTCTGTGTGACTATGCAGTGAGACCACAACATTGAATGACAGGAAGACACCTCTCTGTACAACCACACTGCTGTGCATCTCATCACTTTGTGAAACAAAAACGTTTGTCTTCTTTCTCTCTACAAATGTTATTCATTCTGAGTTGGGTTTATGGTTTATGCTATGTTGTTGATGAGGGGATGCTTTGTTTTAAACCTAAGTAGTTGTTCATAAAAAATAAAAATTAAATACGGGAATGTTATTTTGTTTACTTACAATGTGTATTCCTTTTTAAAGTAAGGCTAAACAAATAGACATAGATAGACAAGTGGAAATATGACATTGACTGAGTATAAAGAGAATATAGTAAATAAATAAATAATCTTCACCTTGACTATGTCCATAGGAGAAGAAGCCACCCAGCACTGAAAAACATATGAGACAATAGCAAGTTAAGGTTAGTTAGTCTTCAGGCATAATTACACTTGACCAAAATAGACAGGATTGCTGAGCAATATTGCTCAGGTGTGGAAAAATGCACAGCAACATCTTTCACCTCAGGCAGCTGCAGAAGATACCTTGGGCCTTTAACCTGATTGGTTTAGTTTTAGCCCCTATTTCTCCTCTCCCTCAAAAGGCCTTGCCTTTTGCCAGGCCACAATTGTGAATTCAAATCTGTTCTTAATTGTCTTGCCTGGTTAAAAATATCCACAGTATTACCACTGAGAGCATACTGACTGGATACATCACTGCATGGGAACTGCTCTGCCCTCAACCACTACGTTTTTTTGGTATTTATTTTATTGATGCTTAATGTATGAATATTGCTCACTTAAACAACCATCATCTTAAATATTTTCTGTATAACATTTTGCACTGCTATGTATATACAATGTTTTCCCCCGGTCCCTTAGACAATCTGCCCTTGAACTATGACTGGCTCTATGTGACCACGGGGTCACGCCCAAGGGACACGGTCATGGCCAATGCCGACAAATGAAAGAGGAGAGAGGTGTGGTTTGGGAGGTATAAAGGTGGAGGCGGGACCGTTTGGAAGAGCAGAGCACCAAGAGAGAACGCAGGATCTGTCAGAAGGAGAAGGACAGCAGAGGGGAAGGTTGTGCCATAGTAACCACGGAACAAGAAGAGAAGTGAGTGTAGACACACCAGCCACCTAGGAGAATTGGAAGCCGAGGTGTGCCTACTCCAAGTGAAAAGAAGTAGTAGAAACGACTGTACCGAAGGGGAGAAAGAGACGAGCGAGACCAGACCATTAAAGGAGCCGACCATATGAGACGAGTGAGACCAGACCATAAAAGGAGTGAGGAGACGGAGAAGTGGCGATAAGGCATTCGCAACCAACTCGGCACCAGGTGTAAAAACCTGGCCGGCGAGTAAGTATTCGAACACGCAACGTTGATCCTTGTATAACCACTGCCTGAAAACGACGCTATAATCTGTAAATGCACAGATGAACTGGTCCAAGTTTCTTTAATTGCAGACGGAGATAAGAAGACAAGAAGGCTGGCCTAAATCCTCTTCCCATACACCCCCATATATGGACATGCAGAATAACCCCTTGAACAGTGAAACCGTGTGGAGTATCTAAGCACTTTATTGGCACCGCACTTTACTTCTGAAGTTATTGTTGCAAACCCCTTGCTAAAGTGAAACCCCTTGCTAGAGTGAACCCTTGCGTATTTTGCACAACTTTATAATTATTTTATAGTTGTTGTGTAGTTGCTGTGTTTTAGTTAGTTAGAGGCGCCATAGGTAGATAGGTATTTTTATTAGTATAGTGTTTTTGTTTGAATGATTTTAAGGCGAAGATGCCACTGTATTAGGGACCCAATACAATTTTTACTTACTTTTGATACAAACCGTTTCTGTGTCCAGGCAGTTCCTCATGGGATTTTTCGAGTGTTCTTAAACCAAAGGATTCTAAACTTACCAGTATTGACCCGAACCTGTGAATAGCCTAAAAGGAAAACGTGTGTGTATATAGGGGACCCTCCTCTTTACAAAAGGTGGCGTAGTCATAAACAGTACTATTCAAATTGAATTCACAATAATTACGCACCCCGCACTTTAAACTGTGCAATTGATATTTTATTGTTGTGAATTTGATACGAATAATTTATTTAAAAGGAAGAGAAAGTGTGCTATATCCAAAAGATATTGACAAGTAAAATGTGATACATATCGGCCCTGTTCACACATACAGTACACATACTGTAGGTGTAGCAGCCCACATGATCCCCTGCTTAACTATACCCAGGGTTAAAGTGGGCTTGGGTTAAAGTCTAGGTTAGGGTTTGAGCTTTGGGTTAGCCTGCTTTATACACGGGTATATTCTGGGCTTGTCAAGTTTACACCCTAAGGCAGTGGTTCTCAAAGTGGCGTCTGGGGACCCCAAGGGGTCTTTGGGGGGTTCGCAGGAAAATGTGTTAATATAGCATCACAATCATTTTAACCACTTTATCCATATTATACTTTGGCTGTTCAAAAATGGCAGATATACAAGCTCACAGCGCGGCACACTTGTACATCAGCTATTTAAAACAAGACCAGGAGACCTGGTTCTGCCAGACCCAGAATAAATTCCCAGTACGCAACACACCTACAAACCACTTTATAAGTGAAAAGCATATCATTTTAGGCATTTGGTGTGGAGCATTTTATGTATTTCTGGATATTAGAAATTGAAGGTTAGTAATTGATCTAATTGTAAGCTTTGTGTCTTACAGTGTATATATAGCATCTGTCTTTGTACTTGTGACATAACAGTGATGTCATGAATAGTCCCCTATGCCTATTTACTCATGCCAGTGCCTGAGCTTAATCTGAATGGCCGGACTTCACATGACGTGTCAGCCTGTGTCTATGCCCATGTATGGACGAAAGGGGGACAGACTTTTATAACCCAGACTTCACATGACGTGTCAGCCTGTGTATGCCCATGTATGGACGAAAGGGGGACAGACTTTATGGCTGGGGCCTAAGGACAAAGGGGGCATGCCCATGTATGGAGAAAACAGGTACACAACATGCCCATGTATGGACGGAAGGGGGACAGACTTTTATGGCTGGGGCCTAAGGGCAAAGGGGGCATGCCCATGTATGGAGAAAACAGGTAAAAAACATGTCCATGTATGGACGAAAGGGGGACAGACTTTTATGGCTGGGGCCTAAGGACAAAGGGGGCATGCCCATGTATGGAGAAAACGGGTACAAAGCCTCATGTAGGCCGACCCCTTGGGTCTGGCAAATATGTATTTTAACACAAATCTTGTCTTCTGGGTGTCCTTGGCACAAAACATTTTCAGATGGGGGTCCATGGCCAAATACACATCAATTTGGCGGTCCTTGACATAAAAAAGTTTGCTCTAAAACACTCTAGCCCACTTTAATCCAGGTTTTGTCGGTAGGATTCTAAAGTACCACCCTTAACATGGACTGTTTCAGCTGCTAACGTCTGGCAAACAGAACCGTAGCCTCAAGGCTGCCAACAGGACCAGTAGGCTCCAAGACAACTACTTCCACAAGGAAACTATAGGTTTATGAACAATAGATGCTAAAGACCAGTGGTCAGTCTGCCTCCTACGCATGCACGCACGCACGCACGCACGTACACGCACACACGCGGTCATGTTCATGCACAAACCTATAGGCATGACATAATAGGTGAACGTTCAGACAAATAGCAGATCTACAAGCTCACAACAAAGTGCAATGTGGCATGTTGTGAGCTTGTAAGACTGCTATTTTTTTGGCAAATAATTGGTGTACAGGGAAAAAAGGAGAGGACCAAGCAAAGACCCCTGGGGGACCCCAGTCAACAAAGTATTTAGCATTGATTCTCAAAGTGGGGTCCGGGGACACCCAGGGGTCCTTGAGGGGGTTCCAGGGGGACCCCCGGCAAAATGATTAACAGTTTAAACACTTAAACCTATTTTTTTTTGCTACTTTTGAAAAATCTTTTCAAATCTTCTCTTATGGGGTTCCTGGCATAAAATCCTGTCAAATGGGGTTCCACAGCCTAATACAATCAATTTGGGGGTCCTTGACATGAAAATGTTTGAGAACCACTGGTAGGCTACAGAGGGTATGTGTGGTTAATGATGTAGAATGTAAAACAATTTGCAATAATATTCCGATACTCAACAAATGTTTTGCAGGTAAACTAGAAGCAGATGCTAGATGGTGTTCTGTATAGTTACATAATCACTGTTGTAATGGTCTGCTATTTCGGTTGTTATTGTTATTAATAGTACATTTAAATATTATTGAAACGATACATCTACAGCAAGGCCAAAACATTGTTGAAGATCCTACATAAAAAAAAACACTTGATTCCATTGACATGCTTTTACTGTATTAAAACTCAGCAGCTTAACTTTAACATAATGATGTTGTACAGCCCGCTTGGTCTTCAACCAGCCAACCTTTTCATATGTCTCCCCCCTTCTCTGCTCCCTCCATTAGCTCCGAGTGTACTGCCCACACAGACACAGAGTACAAAACACTGATGTAGGCCTACAAAGCAACCAAAGGCATGGCAGCCCATATCTTCAACGCAACACCTAATCCAACTCTACAACCCCTTCCGCTCACTTAGATCAGCTAACACAGGGAAGCTGTCTGAACCTTCCCTAAAACATTCGGGACAACACTCCACACGTCCCAGACTCGTCTCTCTCCTGGCTCTCAAACTGTGGAACAAACTCCCCATTGCAGTTAGAACTGCAGACTCACTCCCAATCTTCCGCCGTAATCTGAAGACTCACCTCTTCAGACTCCACTTTAGCCTGTAGCACTTGACCTAGCCTTGAAGGCTAAAATGTAATTTAGATAGCATGTTATGTAGACAAATGCATGATTTTTTCCCCTGATATTCTACTGTTTAGACTGATAATAGGTTCTTGGTTAATTTATGATCCTTACTATTTCTATGCATTTGTTGTATTACTTTGTGTTGTCCTTGCTTGCTGTAAATCTCTCTGGATTAAGAGCGTCTGCAAAATCCCTAAATTGTAAATTGTTAAAAAAAAACATGCTCAATAGACCTATTAGTAATAATAGTGATATACTCACAGAGGAGCACATAGGGCAGATTGAGCCCCATCCTCTGCTGTGATGAACGGCTCTGCTCTACCTCTTCAGAATAACTGTTCTACTACCTATACACAGTGAGCTAATACTGCTGTATGAAACAGGGAAATAAAAGACACAGGAAAGGTATGGGGGAGTGCGTGAGAAAGATGTTACACTTGCTTGCCACAAGCTCAGTATATTTGTCTCCGCCTGGCCGAAAGGCATGACTGGAGATATGGCAGTTTTGGCAGTCCATATGACCGAGACTATGTTTTGCACCCTGTCTGTCCGTCCGTCCGTGTGTGTGTCCGTCTGTCTGCAAGCAGCTAATCTCCCACACTGCTGGCCCGGTCGCTGTGAAACTGTGCACACACACTCCCTGGATGCCGAACTTCTGACCCGACTTTTTCAGATTGGCCAGTTATAGCACCACCAGGAGGCCGATTTTTGTATTTGTATTTTTTGTATTACAGATTTTGTCTAAACATACCTTCCAAAGTGTGCAGGATTGGTTTGTTTTGAACAAAATGCCTCAAATCATGAACGCAGCATGCGATTTCCGTGAAATTTTGCACACACATTCCCACTAGGCCGAGGAAGAAATGGCACTTGAACATGTTCAAATCAGCCTCATGGTGGCGCTATAACAGGCCGATTTGCCTTTTTACCTATAACTGCGTCGATCTGTGTGAAACTTTGCACGCACACTCCCTAGAGAACAAGGAAAAACCTTTGCCCTGCATTTTTCACATCTGCCTTTTAGAGCGCCACCAGGTTCACAGTATCTCACAAAACGGTTCACAGTATCTCTATAGCAGGGACGTGCTGGCCACTGGGAAATTTGGGGAAATTCCAGAACGGCCGCACCATTTACGGGCCGCCAAACGGCCGGTGGGCCACCCAAAAAAAATATTATTGAAAAAAAAAAAAAAAAAAAAAAATCCCAGAGCTGAATTTTGGTCCCAGCACGCCCCTGCTCTATAGTCATGTGATCAAGACGGATGTGTCGATATTTCATATTCCATCCTAATTAGCTTATCATCATAACATTGGTACTGGTAGATAGGTAGTGGCCTGGTAAACCCCTCCCTCCGGATATCTAATTTCCATTTAATGCAAATGAGATTTCCGGAAAGGGGGGGGGGGGGGGTTACCAGGCTGGATAGGCCACTAGGCCTATCCAGCTAACTATTAGCGTTTTATGGATGAAATAGTACCCATCATTTTCCAATGCTAGTAAAGCAAGCCTTATAAAGGTATCAAACTCACACAATTCACCAGAAATTACACCTACTCTGTTTCGGGGGGAGGACCCCCAGACTTGATTCTCAAAAAAAAACTCCTTGATTCTCACAGTCCAAATACTGTCATGTTTATTTTGTTACTGTTGACTCTGTTTTTGATCATTGTAATGCAGTCAGAGTCTGTTACTTCTATGGAACAGTTAATAACAAACACTGTAAGCTTTGTTGTAAACCCTTTCCATTGAAAGTGTATAATGTTTATTTTGCAATGTTGGAAATGCAATATTATATAGTATATACAGTATTGGTGTGTGGGTTGTGTGGTGCTTGGGGTGTGGCTTTGACAGTCCAATGTTGGCAGCCCTGGGTATTGAGGGCATTGAGGGCAAAGCCCCATTGACTATTTTCAAAGCCAAACCCATTTTTAATCCTATAGCAATGAGTACTATCAGAATATAGAGCTATTTAATACTTATTGTAACCAAAGAAAATCACATACCCTACCTCTAAAATTTGACGCCAATCAGTCAGATGTTTCTCAGATAATGCTTGGGGACAGAAGGCCAGACACACAAGCAGAGATTATATTATATCTTTAATGTAATGTGTGAACAGAATCAAAGGAGCCTCTGTATGAGTGTTCTAAACAAATATTTATTTAGATTGATATTTTGATATTCGATATTTCTTGCACTATTTATTTATTCCTTCATGAATATTTGCTGTCTTTTTAGGAGAAACATAATCAGCTTTTTTCTGATGCTGCTTGCAGAAGAAGAAAAAAAGCAATCTTGAGAGATCTTGAATCTTGAGGGTTCTGCCATTGAAAATCTTTACATAAATGCACTCAGTGTGGGCGTCAAAACCATTGTTTTCTATAGTAGGCCCAGTGGTGTGTTACGCTGTATACGGCGTATACAGTGCAGATTTTTTTGGGGGAAAAGCGTATACAGTCTACTAATCATTTCATCCATTGAAAACGCGATAGTGTATCCACGACCACGCGCATGTCATGCAGGGAATAATTATCGTATACCCTCCGAAAAAACCTAGAACACACAACTGAGTAGGCCTATAATTTCACTAAACATGTCTGTGTACAAAAAGCTGAGTGTTGCTGAGTGAGTTGTTCCTGTACATTTATCATATCACTTCTATAACTCTCTTCATTTTATGAAGAATCCATAATAACTTGTGTGTTGGATGTAAAAAGGATTTTATTTATTGAATTAAAATATTTTTTGAAAGACAAAGGAGTGGATTGTAAAAAGGATACCTGTATTTAATATTGAAAACAGAATTGTTCTGGCTTCTCAGAGTGTCTAATCTAACAATTAAAGTATATACTGTAAGTAGGTAAGTACATTTTATTTGCAGAGCATCTTTCACAGACATTGACAGTCAAAACGTGCTTTACAAGTTTAAGAGCAGATGAAAATATCAATAATAAAATGAAGACACAAAATAAAACAATCGCCATTTAAACAATCAACCGGCATGAGTTAAAGGAAATCACAATATATTACATATCACAACAAAAAGAGCTGTAATCACAAAGAGCTATTTGAATAGCCTGTTTGAATAGGTGAGTAGTCATTTAAAGATGTCCACAGAGGACACAGCTCTTAGGTCTAGGGGCAGATCATTCCATAACCTAGGGGCGAAACTCACAAAGGCTCGATCACCAACTCTTTAATCTCGTACGAGGGACAACCTGTCAGCAGGTCCAGGGATGAGGATCTCAGAGACCTACTGGCAACATCTGGGTGGAGCAGGTCACATAAATATGCAGGTGCCTGACCATGGAGGGCTCTGTATGTGATTACAAGAACCTTGAAATGGATTCCACAATTGACTGGGAGCCAGTTCAAGGAGGCCAGAATGGTCAGGTTATACCTGGTCAGTAGCCTGGCAGCAGCATTCTGGACTAGATGTTTTAGAGAGACAGGTGAAAAGAGAATTACAATAATCGAGGCGTGATGACACAAAAGTATATAATTTCTATCTCTGGGTGTGAAAACAACAGATCTTTTAGTTGAGCGATATTTCTAAGATGATCAAAACAAGCACGGGACACAGAGTTAATGTGCTTATCTCAAAGTAGGCTATAGCTTGAGAAAAATGCAAAAAAGAATGTTTCAAAGATTTGAACACACATTTGGGTTCAGGGACCCAAGAATATGATGTCAAAGACAGTTGGCAACATTTGCAGCAATCTTATCTGGAGCAATATATAGGACCTCAGCTTTTTCTTCATTTAGTTGTAGAAAGTTGCTTAATAAAGACAAACAATCATGCAGTACATTGATTTCATCCGTCCTATCTTGTTTAAAAGTATTATGATATATAATAGGTCCTATCGGACCTTGAACACAACAGAAAGTATGGATCTTGATATGACAACATGAAACTGGTCACATGCCATGAGTCAAATCTTTAAATCTTTAACCACACTGAAAATAATAATACTAACAAGCAAATCCCTTTGGGGTTTTGTCACACTCATTATGAAGAAAGAAACAAATGGTAATATGAAAATAAAAGCAATGATAAGCAGGAATTTCTGATAACAAATAATTAACAGCAATGGATGTACAGTTAAGCTTGTCATGAAACTCAACACGTGACACTTGATGATTAACAGTTGGTGGAACAATGGTGGGTTACAATCTTAAAGCTGCACTACTGTATGTAACTTTTTTTATTTTGTCCAATTTTGTATGGTAGTGTTAATACAATATAACTTCTATAATTGGGGTGGTTGTTTGTCTCCCTACTCTTCTATTGAGACATTTAGATCCTGTGACTAGGTGAGACTAGCCTGGTAAACCCTCCCTCCGGAAATCTCATTTCCATTTGATCTGAAATAAAATACAAATGAGATTTCTGGAGGGAGGGTTTACCAGGCTAAGGTGAGACATGACCTTTGACACAATCCTGTTTACAAAAATTTTGACCTGAAGATCAAGGTTCAATTTATCCCTGAGCAAGGCAGGCTCCATTAGCTCAATCGTAAAACATGTCAGCACTTGCGCAGGAGAGACGGGTTCAAATCCGGGGTAAAAGAGGAAAATGACATCGTGCAGCTTTAAATTAACAACATAAAAACATTTGGATTTAAGAACATAATATAATTAATGCAGATTTTGTATTTGTTTATGGTAAAACACATTATCCTGGAGCTTTATATTGCAGTGCACTTAGACAGTATTAGTCACATTTGACTTTATCCAGGTATGTGGCGTTGGTTTGTCTTATGTCCTAAGGAGCTGAAACCACGTGATAATATAATTTAAAACAGGATAATCTATCATTGAACATGCAGTATAATATTTAGTCATTTTATCTACACTGCTTTTCCCTAACTGTGGAATATGAAAAACTGTATTTATCTCTCATTCAATTGTCAGAGTTTTGTCATTCATTGAGTTCAGTTTTCTTTCCATCTCAACAGATCACAGATATTTCTACTCACTGGAAATTCCCTCAATAACCACTTGGCCTCAAAATATCATTAATTGTGGACTCTGATGATACTAATACACTAACTAGGGTTGTAATTTTGGAACAGTATGGCATGATGAGAATATTTAAAGATACAATCCTATTTTTTAACAGGTTTGTTCAAGTAAACTTATTCAAAATGTTATAACTGCTGTTGTTGTGAAAATATGACAAATTATCCTCCTAGTTGTAAACATAATTAAACAGTTTTACTTTTTTTAAACATAACTTAATACCCAATTTGATTGAATTAATGACTTCTCATCATGACAGTTGATATTCATTTTCAGTGAAACAATATCTGTTACTAAAGAAGTAATTTAAAGCAGTGGGTGACACAATTAGAGGGAAGAGAAGGATTTAGATTCTAGAGTCGTAGGAAGTGATCAAAAACGTATCATGTTGGTGAAAATTATCCTCTCTGTCTTTAACAACATCTATGAATCAAACTAAAAACATACAGTAGCAGGCCCTTTGTACAGAACTTTGGTTGACCACTGGTCATTGTAAATGTGCTTTATAAATCAAGTTTGAGTTGAGTTGAGGCCCAAAAAAAATTTGATTAAAATAATTGTATTTGATCTTTAAAAGGTATACTGTACCATTCTCATAGTCATCAGAGTGGCTGATTACGCCATAGACACTTGTGTCACCTAAAGGTAAACAAATAAGTATTAATGAGAAGCTTATTTTATTTTTTATTTATGGTTTCAATTTCCCCCCAAATATGGGTTAAATAGTACCACTGCCTAGTGGGTTCCTTGGGAGAGGAATAGGCTAAGGGAGGCAACCCCTACAGAAAATCAATCCCTTTGGGTTGGCGTCAGGAAGGGCATCCGGCTGTAAAAATTCGCTCCAAATATTCTCATATGGCTGGACAAACACAGAAGAGGCGGGGTACAGCCTTAAGTACCCCGTGGGCATTCTCATCAGCCTACGACAAACAGAATTATGAAGAAGGAGGCCAAACCGCAGGTGGATTACCAGGAGATGACGGCCATCGGCTCGATGTACTGCGGGGAGGTCAGAAGCGGAACAGAGAGGAGCAGGAGGTGCGTGTCAGGGTTGCTACATGGAATATCGGTAGCATGTCGCGTCGGTCAGGGGAGGTGGTCGATGCTCTGCACAGGAGAAAGGGTGGATGTCTGCTGTGTTCAGGAGTCGAGATGGAAGGGTGGAAGTGCAAGGATGTTGGCCGTGATTGGTAGAAGGTACAAGTTCTTCTGGCAAGGCTGCAATGAAGGGACAGGTGGTGTTGGAGTTCTTATCGCTGAAAGGTGGATAGACCAAGTGCTAAGTGTCAGTAGGGTAAATGAGCAGATCCTCTTTGTGAAGATGATTCTTGGGAAGCGCCTGACAAATGTCATATCACTCTATGCCCCTCAAGTTGGCAGATGTGTGGATGAGAAGGACAAGGCCATTATGGTGTTGTCGGGGATCCCTCAGGATGAGGCTATAATCCTTGGAGGTGACCTGAATGGACATGTGGGAAGGGAGTCAGGTGGCTTTGATGGAGTCCATGGAGGTCAGGGATATGGCCTGAGGAACATGGAGGGAGAGAGGATTCTGGAGTTTGGAGATGCACTGGAGCTGGTGGTGTGAAACACACTTTTCAAGAAGGACGAAGCCAAACTAGTCACATACAGTTCGGGCGGATGTAAGAGCACAATAGATTACATCATGGTCAGAAAGGAGGACCGCGTCCTGGTCAGGAATGTCAACGCAATTGCTGGAGAAGAGTGCGTGTCTCAGCAGCTGGAGAGTGAGAGAGGGCAAAAGAGCTTCTTCAAGATAGCAAAGCAGATGGTGAAGGAGAGGCGTGATGTGACCGGTGCAAGCTGTGTGAGGGATGAAGATGGCAACATCGTGACAGACAACAGAGGAGTGAAGGAAGTATGGCAAAGGTACATTGAAAGGCTGCTGAATGTGGAGAATGACTGGGATGGAGAGCTGGGATGTGACGAGGTGGAGGGTGAATGCTGCCCGATCATGCCAATAGAAGTGGTGAAGGCCCTGAAAGCCATGAAGGAGGGAAAGGCGGCTGGGCCATCTGGAGTGGTGGCGGAGATGCTGAAGGCGGCAGGGGATGTCGGTGTGCACTGGATGACTGACCTGTGCAACAGTGTTGTGACTGAGGGGCACATTCCAGAAGACTGGACAAAAAGCATCCTGGTGCCACTATTCAAGGGGAAGGGTGATCCACTCGCATGCGGGTCATACAGGGCAATGAAGCTGCTGGAGCATGGAATGAAAGTGCTATAGAGGGTGTTGGAAAAGAGGGTGAGGACACAGGTAGATGTGGATGAGATGCAGTTTGGCTTCATGCCCGGTAAAGATACAACAGATGCAATCTTTGTCACCCGACAGATGCAAGAGAAACATAAGGAGAAGAGGAAGAGGTTGTACTATGCTTTTGTTGACCTGGAAAAAGCATTCGATAGGGTGCCAAGAGAGGTGGTGAGGTGGGCCCTGAGGAAGTCTGGAGTGGAGGAGGGACTGGTCAGGGTGGTCATGGCTCTTTACAGTGGAGCATGTACAGTAGTTGGAGCGGGAATGGGAGACAGTGATGGGTTCGAAGTAAGGGTCGGCGTGCATCAGGGATCAGTACTCAGTCCATTACTGTTCGCTATTGTGATGGATGTGGTATCGAGGGAAGTGAGGGGTGGACTACCATGGGAGCTGCTCTATGCGGATGACCTGGTACTGATGGCTCACTCAAGGGAAGACCTAGCAAAGAGGCTAGCAGCCTGGAGGACATGCTTGGAAGTGAAAGGGATGAAGGTGAATGCGGAGAAGTCAAGGTCATGGTTGGTGGTGCTGGCCTGGGAGTGATACCGCAGTCAGGAGCATGACCATGTGGAGTCTGTGGGAAGGGAGTACAAGCTAACTCTCTCCAGTGCAAGGGCTGCCAAAAATGGGTCCACAGGAGATGCAGTGGAGTAAAAGGTAGCCTGCAAGTGGCCAGCGAAACATTCCAGTGCAAGCGGTGCAGGGGAGAAGTCGCACAGGTAGATGCAGCCGAGCAAGAGGGGCTTGTAGTAGACGGGAGACGTATGAGGTGGTGGACAGTTTCTGCTACCTGGGAGACATGCTTAACGCTGATGGGGGGGGGTGGACCTAGCGGTGACCACAAGGGTGAGAAGTGGATGGAAGAAGTTCAGGGAACTCATGCCCTTCCTAACATCCAAGGCCCCATCCCTGAAGATGAAAGGGCAAGTGTACTCAGCCTGCGTCAGAAGTGGCATGACATATGGAAGTGAGACATGGGTCCTGAGGGTGGAGCATGAAGAGAAGCTGAACAGAGCAGAGATGAGGATGATCAGATGGATGTGCGGTGTGTCACTGAGGGAGAGAAAGACCAGTGCAGAGCTGAGACAGAAGATGGGAGTGGATCCATAGTGGATGTGGTGAGGAGAGGCAGACTGCGATGGTATGGATATGGACACGTTGTAAGGAAGGAGGAGAATGATTGGGTGAAGAAAGTAATGTCGATCAACTTGGAGGGGACAAGACCCAGTGGCCGGCCTAAGAAGACCTGGCAGATGACCGTGTTAGCTGACATGAAAGCACTCGGCATCAATCACGAGATGGCCATGGACCGTTCCCGGTGGAAGAAAGCCATAGCGAGAACCCAGTCCAACCCAGCGGAGCCTGGAAAGCGGACTTTAAACAGATGATGATTATGGTTTCAATTTAGTTCATTATTACGTTATTTAGGCAAAACAAACACAAAATGAACAAACAGACTTTAATGTATTTCCAAAAAGGACATTCATTGTTTAAGGAACTTATTCATTAATTTGGAATCAAATTAGAACCAGTTGTCATTGTCAGAAGAACTCATTAGAACATGACATTGTTCAAAGACTGACCGTATTGCAGTGGGCAGTACACATCATCAGTTGCCATCTGGTCTGTAGCTGAGCCCTGACTGGCTCCCTGGTCTGAGAGAGAGAGAGAGAGAGACAGAGACAGAGACAGAGACAGAGACAGAGACAGAGACAGAGACAGACAGAGGGTCCAATTTAGATGTTCTTGGCGCACGTCAAAAATGCAGGGAGCAAATTGCATTGGGGATGTGTCGTAAGATAGCAATAATGATAGAGTACCGAAGTCACTCCCACTAACCCTGGGTCACGGAAGTATTTTTTCTATTGAAAATCTCCATAGAAAAATCTTAGAAAGTGTCATATAAGAACTGTGTTCCAAAAATAAACAAATCAGCCGGGCGATTCTGTCAGGTATGTGACTCTGTGTCGTTTTATGATATTGAGTTACTGTACATTTGATAACGTCTGTGTTTGGATAAAGAAAAGGAAAGATTCTCACTCTTTGGATACATTTTGGAACACAGTTCTTATAGACGAGATACCCAGGGGGAATGTGGCCTCTAGTGGCAGTGATGTCAGACTTCGGTGCTCTATTGTGCTGCTCGTTTGTGCCGTTTTGTACCAGCTGGAAGATTAGCCTCTTTTGGGACCGCAGTTTATCTTTTGGTATTTGGGACGAGTCGTACCAAATACCATGTATCCGCACATTTTCGCGCACGGGTCGGGATGCGTGCATGCGTGCCCACCCGCTCCTGCTCAGGCCCAACCTATACTAGCGTTCTGGCTGCGCCACTGACACACACACACACACACACACACACACACACACACACACACACACACACACACACACACACACACACACACACACACACACACACACACACACACATATAATCCCTATCTGAGTAGTTCTGACCTTTGGATGTTCTGTATCGACACAGCAGCAGCAGAAAGATGGTCAGTAGAATCACAAAAAGAAGGCCAACAATCAGTCCCACTACATGTAGTCTCTGTTCTACAGGCACGGTCACTGCAGGTTGAGACACAATAAGACATCCATATACATAAATTAGTATCATAACAACTCATTTATGTTTGCCTCAAATGCTTTAAGATATTGGGAGTCCACTGTCATGTCTGCTATTGTGTAATCATTTACAAACAAAGCTGGAATGTTTTTTTTAAGTAATTACAAAATATAGAACATTTGTTGTGTAATTCTTCCACATAAAAAAGTGTTTCCCCCACATTCCTACAGTAAATGTAACACATAAGTAAATGTGTTAAGTGTATACTTTGCATATTGTTTAAATACATGAAAAGGAAGAAATGTAAATTGTTGGCAGTAAACTCACGTCTCACTGCCATCCAGCTCTGTGGTGATTCTCCTCCAGAATATTTACACTTGTAGAAGCCCTCATCAGACTTAGAGACAGCAGGTATGATCATCTCTCCATTGGTTTTACTTTGGACCAGTTCTTTATTTCTATAGAAGTCTACGTTGGAGAGTGACTCATCTGTTTCGTGTTTGCATTGAAGAGTCACAGAATGTCCCTCAGTCACAGGGTGAACAGGACTCACCAGGATGACAGGACCATCTGTAAAACAGTTAAGAAGATAAAAGCAGTCTACATGTTAGGATTCACACTATAAGCAAATACAAAAGCATGCTTTTAATGTGTTGATGGAATGGAAACGCTGCAGTATTTATTTCTATATAAAGTAACTGGACTCACAATGTACTGTGATGTTGACAGCATTGCTGTACTCTCCCAGTCCAGACTCACACCAGTACACTCCACTGTCTTTTGTGTGTAAGGTTTTGGTCCATGTAGATCCAGTCATATATTGTCCAGATGAACTCTTCACTCTCCATTCAGTAGAGTTTCCCTCACAGCTCAGTGAGACAGACTCAGAGTAGAAGTGCTGAGTTCTGTTAGAACTCACTGTGAGAGAAGCTGAAGAATGACGATCTAGAACACAACACAGGATCAGAGGTCAAACAAAGAGAAGTGTTACAATGACAATATTGAACTAAATGCAAGAAAAGTTGAAATTTACATGAAAAATATGAGATAATGTGGAGAAAGAAATACAATAGAAAATGGGGGAGTGAGGAAGTGTGGGAGAGTCACTCAGTCACTCAGTCACTCAATCACTCACTCACTCACTCACTCACTCACTCACTCACTCAGTCACTCAGTCACTCAGTCACTCACTCACTCACTCACTCACTCACTCACTCACTCAATCACTCACTCATTCACTGGGTCTGTCCTGTAGGTTGTAAGAAAACAACCTTTTACATTTAAGAATGATGAATTATGAGTCACACTCACCACCAGACCACACAAACTGAGGATCACTGTAACTAGTGTAATAAACTGGGTCTCCTCTCCCAGCTTTACACACATATCCTCCTGTGCCTGTAGGATCATGAATGATGTAGGAAGCCTCTACAGTCCCAGTGAGGCTACCAGGTAAGAGCTCATAAGTGTAGGAGTTGTTTGATGGTTTAGGAACAGCTCTGTAGAACCTCCAGTCTGCAGATGATTCTTTAACTTTACAGCTCAGAGTCACTGAGGCTCCAGGACTCAACCATAGAGGAGACAATCTCAGGACAGACTGGGGTTGATCTGTGAAAAGAAAAATTATCTGGAATAAAAACGTTGTTCGCTGATTGATATGACATTATGTCTAATGTTGCATGATTTCCATGCAATGCCTGGAGGCTGCGCAAAAGACATGTTATGTACATAAACTTTTCTTTTTCACGTCTACATGTTTTCCTATGACTGTTCTCGTTCCTGCATAATGCAATTTTTCTCTCACACACTGCACGGCTTTCCGACATGTCGCCTTTCCAACGGTTACTAACCCTATACCTAACCCTAACCCTAACCCTAACCGCACGCGGAAGCCACTAGTCGGAGTAGTGAGATGTCGGAATGGAAGGAGCACCCCGAACTAGCACTACAGAGAAAACTTGTCGAATTCCAACACAACCCAAAGCGAGGGCATTGGCGTGCTACTCTACGGGTGTTTCGTAAATCAGTTTTCAGTTACTATAACTCTCCCGAGTTCCTTAAATTTATTTACTCTTTATATTACTTTCTTTCCTATCCTCTCCGTTTTCTCGCCACGAGGCGAAAGCTAAGCTAAGCTAACGCTACGCTAAGTCCTAAACAAGCAGCTAGGCTAGCTACCTAGCCTTTTTGTTGTTTGTTGCCTCGTGCTCGACGGAGAAAAGAAAGAATGGAGGCGCCTCGTCCATGCGCCATGCGAGGGTGCGAATACCTCGTAGCTGCGGACGATGACCACCGGCTCTGCCTGTCCTGCTTGGGGCCTAACCACGCCTGGCTCACCCGTAACCGAGACGGAGACGAACACGGGTGAGACCCCTGCAGGAGCTTCTCTGAGGACCAGCTGGAGCGACGCCTGGACAGGGCCACCTCGCTAGCTGCCTCAGGTAACGGCTGTGTTAGCCCCGGGGCGCCGCCCGCCAAAGCACCAAGGGCGCCGGCGGCTAGCACTAGCCTGGGGACCATGTGCCCTCCTCTCTACTCGGCCCCACGTTCCAGTGGAGTCATCAGCAAGGTCCGGAATGAGGAGGCCTTAAGGGCCGCATCCTAATCTCCGGACCCAGACGCCGCTGTCGAGGCCGTCGGGCCGTCCCAAGACAGCGACAACCTCGTCTTCTCCATCGCCACTCCGGACTGCAGTGACCTCGAAGGCGACGCCGAGGAGGACGACGACGCCCTCATCGTGGTGGTGGACGAGGAGGAGGATGTAGGCCTCACATCCTACCAACAGTCACTAAAAAAGACGCTAAAAGACAATGAATACGGTTCAAAGTCATGTGTGTCTTTTATTACAAGTGATGAGTGTACAAAATGTGCTTCCTGTGTGTGGAATAAATCTATTGCCAAAATCACAAGTGCCCATTTTTTCCCATGCCATGAGAAGCCAAGACAGCATGTTTCCTGTTGGGAAACACTGTCCTCTGCAAACTTTCATGAGCCCTCAGTGTTCGCTATGTCCCCTAACCAGTCAGGACGACATCCCAAACACTGTAGGGACAGATCCTGTACATGCTATAAACATGATGAGTCAAACGCAGGTATAGAAACCTTTGCTAAAGAATCAAATGTCTCAAATGCTTTGTGTAAAAAGGGGGTTTTCTGGAGACAAAACTTTAATTCTATCTGCCAACTGCAGTACCTTCTTCCATCCGGCAGATGGCGGCAAAACGCCTCTGGGGCTCGGAAAAGGCACAAAATGGCCGCCTCTCTCAGCCGCCCCAGAATGGCGGAGGAGAGGCGGAAGTTTACGTCTCTGAAAACCCCGGTGTTACACCAGCGAAGCTCCCCAGGGGGAACAATAGTTTCGCTCCGGGTAGAAACTCCACACGGAAGGTCCGTCCCCCTCGACCTCGCCAACATGGCGGACGAGGTGCGACGGAACTTACGTCAACAAACCCCGGTGTTACTCCATCAGCACTCCCCGAGGGGAGTTGCGGTCCGGACAGACACAACAACGAGGCTTGGTTCCGAGGTTACGTCACGCAGAGCGACAGCGTCTCACGTTCCCATGGGAACGGACGCTCGCTCTGTAACGACACCGACATTAGTCCAGCTAGCGCTAACGAGCAATGCTACAGGGCGGATGTCGACGGTGTGTGGGATTCCCCGTCTACGTCACAGGCTTCCCCCGCTGTCGAACGGTCAGAACCCGTCGGTGCAGATGACGTCAGCAGCCCCCACCTTCCCCTTGAACCCCTCGCTCAATGTTTTTCCAAATGGAAAGCGTGCGAACCAAATCCTTGGGTACCACGTACCGTACTAAAAGGATACAGGTTGCAATTCACGAGCAAACCTCCACTAACAACCAAAGTAGTGTTCTCCCGTGCGTCAGGCCGAGCGGCCATAACGCTGAGGGAAGAGGTTCTGGCTCTCCTGAGCAAGGGCGCAATCAGGGAATTATCTCCGGATCAGAACCGACTGGGTTTTTATTCGGAGTACTTCCTGGTGAAAAAGAAGGGGGGGCGGGGGGGGCGTAAGACCTATTCTGAACCTCAAGGGTTTGAACAGGTTTCTACAAGTTTTCAACTTTCGTATGCTCACAACGGTGACGTTGTTGCAAACGATACGTCAAGGAGATTGGTGGACGAGTATAGACCTCAAGGATGCCTATTTTCACATCCCAATCTACCCGCCGCACCGCAAGTTCCTACGCTTTGGCTACCAAGGGAAGGTGTACGAGTACACAGTGCTCCCTTTTGGCATGTCACTGAGCCCCCGGGTGTTCGTCAAAACGCAGAGGCGGCGATCGGCGGCGAAACGCAGAGGCGGCGATCAACACAGAGGCGGCGATAGTTCCGCTGCGTCAGCAGGGTCTGCGTCTGGCGACGTACATAGACGATTGGCTGCTGGCAGCGGAATCGAGGGAACAGGTAGCGCGGCACACAGAGATGGCCATTGCGCACCTGCAGTCCCTATAGGGTTCACAATCAACGCTCAGAAGAGCGTTTTGATTCCATCCCAACAAGCCACCTTCGTGGGGATATCCTTGGATTCCACCACGATGGTGGCACGCCTGTCCCAGGACAGGATAGCGGGCTTCTTGGCATGTGTGCGCTCCATGCGCCTGGGGCGCAAGGTCACGTACAGAACATGCATGCAAGCCACAGGTCTCATGGCCTCGGCCATACATCTGATCCAGCTGGGCAGATTCTACATGAGACCTTTCCAGAGATGGATGCGGTCTCTGAGGATACCGTATTCCATGGGCTCTCGGAAGGTGGTAGGGTCACCACGCTGTGTAATGTCACTCCAACCGTGGACACAGGCGACTTTCTTGTCCGAAGGGGTCAAGATAGGCGCTGTAATGTCCTGGAAGGTGATCACCACGGACGCCAGCCTCTCCGGTTGGGGGGCTGTCTACGACGGCTACTCAGCCCGGGGGTTGTGGGACTCCTCCCAGAGGAGAGCCCACATCAACTACCTGGAATTGCTGGGGGTCTTCCTCGCTCTCAAACATTTCGAGAGCCACATCGTGGGGTGCAATGTCCTGGTCAGAACGGACAATACCACAACGATGTGTTATCTCAACAAACAAGGAGGCTTGGGTTCCCTTGTGTTGGACACGTGCCGGGCCACCTGAACAGCGGGGCGGACCTGCTGTCCAAAGGGGGGCTCCGGTACGAGGATTGGTCGCTGTACCAGAGAGCCGTGGATCTGATCTGGGCCCGGTTCGGCCGGGCTCAGGTCGATCTGTTTGAGGCCAGAGAGAACGCGAAGTGCTCACGGTTCTTCTCGATCAGGGCCAAGGACCAGTCCTTGGGAGTAGACGCTCTGGCGCACGAGTGGCCGAAAGGTCTATTTTTTGCCTTTCCGCCCCTGGATCTGATCCGTCCGATAGTGGAGAGGATCAGGACCCAGGGTGGGATGGTTCTGCTGGTAGCACCAGCATGGGGCACGTGGAGGACGGAGATCTCTCCCCTCCTCTACGACGAGCCGTGGCCTCTCCCCCTGTTCAGAGACCATCTGAGACAAGGCGGAGACGAGGTTTACCACGAGCACCCCCAGACTCTGGATCTGTGGGTTTACCCCGTGAGAGGTCGAGTCTGACCTCACGAGGCCTGCCCCCTGCAGTGATAGCCACTATACAGGGGGCTAGGGCAGATTCTACCAGACGTCAGTACGACATTAGGTGGAATATGTTTGAGACATGGTGCCTGGAGCAATCACCTCCGGTGGTGGCTTTTCAGGCCCCTGTGAGAAGCGTTCTGGTCTACCTGCAGGACAGGTTGGACCAGGATTTGGCTTTCTCTACCATAAAGGTGTACCTGGCAGCCATCTCCGCTTGCCACGATGGATTCGATGGCCAGTCGGTGGGCGCGCACTGGCTGGTGCGACGGTTTATGACCGGCGCCAGGCGTGCTAGGCCAGTGAACAGGCCTTTGTTTCCTAAGTGGGACCTGACTGTGGTGCTGGAAGCACTGTGTCGGCCCCCCTTTGAGCCTCTTGAAACGTTGGATCTGAAGATCATGATTTTCAAAACGGTGCTCCTGGTGGCCCTTTGTACGGCAAAACGCGTTGGTGACATGCAAGCGCTCTCTGTGGGCGAGGACTGCATGTGGTTTTCAGACAACGGCAAGAGGGTTTTGTTGAAACCCAACTTGACGTTTGTGTCTAAGACCGGCGCGGTTGTCAGGGCCCCAGTGGAACTGGGGGCTTTCCATCCTCCGCCGTTCGCTTCGGCAAAGGATGAACGGTTGCACTGTCTCTGTCCAGTAAGGGCCTTGAGGCTGTACTGTCAGAAGACAGCGGTCGGCCGGCCAGGGCCCCAGTGGTACTGGGGGCTTTCCATCCTCCGCCGTTCGCTTCGGCAGAGGATGAACGGTTGCACTGTCTCTGTCCAGTAAGGGCCTTGAGGCTCTACTGTCAGAAGACAGCGGTCGGCCGTGAGTCGTCTCAGCTTTTCGTCTCCTTTGGCCGGGGTCAGAGGAAGGCGGTAGCTAGACCGACTCTGTCCAGATGGATCGTGGGGGCGATTCGGTTGGCATATGTGAGTAGCGGGGCCGCTGTCCCGTTGGGACTGCGGGCCCACTCTACTTGGGGTGTTGCTGCATCTTGGGCCCTCTACAAAGGGGTGTCGTTGCAGGAAATATGCTCTGCAGCTAACTGGTCGTCTCCCTTGACCTTTGCATCTTTCTACAGCCTGGACGTGGCGGCATCCGAGATGGCGCGCACGATCTTGGGTGTAGCGGCTGGCTCAAGTTAGGTGGACACAGGCATGCCTGGCGGCTGAACAAGGGATACTGTTCATGTGTTATGTAATACATGTTTCTCTACTCTTTATCAGTAGGAGACTGAAGATGAAAGTCAAGAGTATACCATAGCCTACCTTTAAAAGACACAGTGATGGTATTGCTCCACTTGGATTCTTGTTGGTCATGCTTGCGTTGACCATCACACTTGTATTCACCACTGGATGTCTGAGAAGGACTTAAACTGTATTCAGGTTCTTCACTTTTTATATTGACATTGTATTTACCCTTCCACCATATGTACTTCCAGTCAGAGGCACTTCCTTCCTGTACCGTACACTTCAGAATAACAGTCTCTCCAATGAAAAACTGAGGCCAGTCAGGTTGTCTGCTGAGAACAGGCTCAGGTGCCTCTGTAGAAGTAACACACATAGTTAAGTTACGTTACTTTATTGATCCTTGTGGGGAAATGTATCTAATTTAACCCATCCTTCTAACTATTAGGATGGTTCATGGTTAATAGCAGCAACTAAGCAGCATCTGGACACCAGCTCCAACTCTAAGGTCTTGGTGAAGAGCACTAGTGGTAGGAGTATCCAAGTAACATGTAGCCTATACTGTTTTTGTAGGAGGAAGTAAACTCTACACTCTTGCTATGAGGCAGCAGTGCTAAGGTAACAAACTATTCAGTTGTGTAATTATTTTAATAATACAACTGAGCTGTGTCTCAACAAATAACAGGTGTGAATGTAGGAAGCTGCATAAACCTTTTGATTGTTAGTTGTTTCATAAGAATCAAACATATTATAGTGTATAGTTTGTATATAACTCACCAGAGACAGAGATATGAACTGAGTTGCTGTAATATGTGTAGGATGGTGGGTCTCCTCTCCCTCCTCGACACATGTAGTTTCCACTCTCTGAGACACTGGAGGGCCAGAATCTGTAGGTTGACTGATATGTCACAGCCAGTTGTCTGTTGTCTCTGTACCAGTAGAACGTCCATGAAGCTGTTCTGTATTCCACAGTACAGGTGAGGGTCACTCTATTGCCTGTCAGTACACTTGTTCTGTCTGAATTCAGCGTAGTCTTTGGTTTATCTGTTATTTATGAGAAATAAAATAAAACTGTGTCATTATTGAGCCTCAGTATTTCTCCAATTTCTCCAAACAGCTAGGATTGATCAAACACATCTAAATAAAGAGATATAAGCAAGACGTCTTCTAGTGATGATGAGGACATTATGTATACTGTAGTGTAATACATGTCTTTAGGGGTGTAGTAGAAGTGGGAGAGCACATATATACCGCTTTTTCCCCTCTTCACTAAATCTCTTCACCAAAATTAGCCGATCTACAAGCTCACAACGTGTCGTAGCACTGACGCATTGTGAGCTTGTAAATCTGCTATTTTTGGCTAATTTCCCCCCACAATATAGATGCTGGGGTTCAAGTGGTTAATCAACTGACCACTGCAGAATGTATTGCTCTTACATCATAATTCACAAGAAATCCCAAGAGGACCATTGGTATGGAGTTACATTTGTGTCTTTATTAACCAAACAAAAGAAAAACATTTGAGAGAGAAAAAATATAAACAGAACAAAGAATAGTTTTGAATGAAAACGAATTAAAACAGCAAGCAAAAAATAATAATTTGTAAGCAAAGGAAATTATATAAACGGAACAACAAAATATTTTTAATTAAAACAAATTAAAAACGCAATCAAAAAAATATATTTGCAAGCAAAAAAATATAAGATTTGAAAGAAAATAAAAAATAATTGAGAACAAAACCTTTAAAATTCAAGAGTGAAAAAATAAGGAAAAACTGTTTAAACTACATAAAACAAAATACTTAGTAAAATGTTTGGGTAATAAAATGTGTTGTGCTAAATAAAATGTTTCTAATGTTTTTTCCCTCATTTGCGAATGAAAGTTGTTTTTTTCTGATTGCAAAATGCCTTCTCTCTCAAAACGTATGTCTTTGGTCTCGATTTTTTTTTCTCTCTCTTGGATTTTTTTGTGTGAGGGGTTAAAGTTCAGAAGGCGGGTCCTACGCTGATAGATGTAAGACACCTCTCCATTGGTCACTTGAAGTCTGAGTGACAGCTCCCCCTTCCTTATGTAGTTTGTTGAATGCAGGGATGGAGGTGTGTTACGGCCAGCATGGTTTTTTGATTGATTGAATTATTAGCAGTTTGCAAAAAAAACTAAAAAACATGAAAGTATAATGCAAGGTCAGCTAAGAGTATTTAAAACCCAAGAAAGATGACTTGTTTCCATTGGGGTCCTTACTCAATTCATAGAGACATTTAATGACAGACAGATATACACTACTATGCAAAACATCATAAAAACTAAAACAAAAAAAATATGTACAGTAAACAGTTTGAGTAAACAGATTGATGGAATACTTTATTAACAGTAGGATACAGAGGTACAATTGTACAATGATTGTTATAAGGATAACACAAAAAGGCTTGTTTCCATTGTGGTCCTCTGGGACTGAGGTCAGAGCTCCATCCCAGCTCTGGGCGCTACACTATTCGTTACAATATTGAGCATTTTAGGCTATTAGCAATTCAGATGATTCCCTAATGTTAGGTTTCTGTTCTACTTACAGTTTGTGATCTGTATTTAAAATTGTTGTATTGTTGTTACTGTTATAGTAGGCCAGTGGTTCCCAAACTTGGGATCGGGACCCTCAGAGGGGGTCCCCAGATTAGCTTAATGGGCAACATTGTTTTCTCTCTCAACAGTAAACAAACCAACATATACAGTATAAGTGTATACAGGGTAACACATTTCTAAAGTGACAATTTAATGACTTTTAAGACCTTTTTAAAGGCATTGTGCGCTTGTTGTTCGGCTATTTTCACTATTTATCTGTGGAAACGAGTCAAACTAAATCTAATGCCTACAATTTCAAGTGCTTGTCAGGGTGGGTGGTCCCCAGTTCAAGTATGATTATTTTGGGGGGTCCCCAGTTCAAATATGATTATTTTAGGGATTCACAGCCTGAAACATTTGGGAACCCTTGAAGTTATAAAATAAAGCTACATTATTTTATGTTATATTTGTTATTCTAATTAAGGCAAGGCTGAAGTGACTGGCCTACTGGCCAGGCCCATTCCAGATAGACTGCTTTGGAAACGTTTCGTCTGATAGTGTGCTTACTTTATGATTAAATGCCACATGCATTTTTTTCAACCTGCCAACCTTAAATCCTAACAAATGCAGTTCTAACTTAGTATGCAGAAGCACTTTTTGTTTGGGCATTCTCGTCCAGCATTTCAGTATACACAGACAAGGCCTAAGTTGAGCAGAAATCTATTTATCCAACATTGACTTTCCTATAATTAGCATAAACTGCATTCGAAGGTCAAATTAACAGATATAGCAATTCACGATGTATTCATACAACTACATTTTCAGTGAATTGTTTATTAAAATACATTTTAACCAAAATGTGGGCTATATCGTATGCCATCGTATGCTAACCCTAACATCGACAATTAACACCGATTTACAAATGGTCTGAGTTTATATTATATTTCCCCAAATCCATCTGTGTGAATGTGGTAGAAGCTGTTGTAGAACTTGTTACTTGGGTTCACATAAACTTTAAACACTGTGACACACTTGCCATTTGTAGAGCAGTTGTAGAGCAGATTTGAAAGAAGAAAAACATTTTAAAAGAGTTACACTGCCAGTGCCCTTAAAAAGTGCAATCATTTCAAACGTTAGGGAGGGTAAGTGATTTTCTTTTGTTAAAATAAGTGTTAAATAGCTCTAAATTCTGATAGTACTCATTGCTATATAGAGTGTTCAGTAACATCTCTCCGGCTCTCTAACAGAAAATGCATGCTCAGGTTGGGATGCCAATTTTATCCAATCAGGATAGAGACCTCAGTCAAGATACAGAAGTGAAATTGGAAGTGATGACACAAATAAATGAGCAGACAAAATTGGACCTGAAACACTTTTAAAATGGGTTAGGGTAAGAGGTTCATAATCTGGCAAGTTTTCCTTTAAGTTTGTATCCTTAACACGAGTAAAAATTGACAATGGACTGGAGTAAGAAAGTGACAATGTACAGTTATTTACAAGTTACACTCTGTCAAAGCTTGCACCGTTAATGTCCGAAAGCAAGTTGGTCTTAAAAGACTCGTAATCTTCAAGGTGGGCTGTTGGAAGTGTTACAAGCACTAACAATGGGATAACAAACAGTGTGGCCTGGCCTGTGGACTAGACAGTTGTGGTCAACTATTTTGAATTTCTTTCTCTCCGACACCAGCAAATGCCTGTGTCCCTGCCCAGTCAGCCACTGCATCACCATGAGCACAGAGGGTCTCTCTCCCTCAGCCACATCTTCTGGTTGTACATCTTAGAAAGGACAAAAGATCAACATCTGAAGTAACAAGTTTCAAAGCTTAAAAAAATATACCAATAAACGTAAAGAGAGCAATTATGTTAAACTCATTCACAAGAATCACCAATAAAATACACAGCGGACCAAATATGATTATGAACGGAAACTGTATTATTTGTCTGACAGTCCGATATCCAGATAATGAAATTGTGTTGCGCTACTGACAAGATACACTACGATCACTTGAGAACATTGCTTGCCCTGTACCCGGTTAGTTAGTGGCCCCACTTCTTCTCTTTATGAAAACAAACAAGAAACTACGGAGCTTGCACAAAAACTAATTTCACCCACTGTTTTACACCTGTAAACCTGTGATTTGACAATAAAGATGACTGTGACAAAGATTATTCTGATTCTAAAATCGGTTAAAATCTGGGTATATTATGTACTGTATGAGTGTTAGGACAGGGTTTCTCAAAGTGGGTGCCGCAAGGGGTGCCGCAAAATACTTTGATAATGTTTGGAATGTATCAATATCACTTCAGTTTAACACTTAGAACCGCTACTCTTAATAAGGTGCACTGAGGTGCACTGTACTAGGCTTACGAATGCTTAAGTCAGGGGTCTGAGGGTCCGTCACCGTAACCCCAAGGGGGCCCTCAGAGTTACGACGGGGGGCTACCAAATTCATGTTTTTTTTACATTAACCACTTGAACCCTAGCATCCCTGCCTACACTGAAGAGAACTTTAGCCAAAAATAGCAGATCTACAAGCTCACAGCACCTCGCACTGCAAGCTTGTAGATCTGCTATTTTTGGGAACGTTGTTTGGTGTAGAGGGAAAAAAGAGCAGACCAAGTACAGAGTGAAAGGTCAAGTTTACTAAGTATTTGAGGGCTGAAGTAGTTAAATGTCTGAAAATACACATTAACATGAATCCAACATGACAGTGTCTGTCAAACAAGTCTATGAAGCTATCTATGAAATATATGAAAAAGTTTAATCTTAATTTTATACAGTATGTATTGGGGGCCCTGCTTATCTTTCTCTGAGCTAGGGGGTCCTTGGCCTGAAAAGCGCTGAAGACCCCTGGCTTAAGTTTCATACTCATTTGGGTTCCCAGAACAACAATTATGTCAATATATAAATAGTTACGCAAACGTCAGAATGTACCTGTTTGGATGCGTCGTAGTTGAGAGCCTAGCACACTGAGCTGCACTTTTAATTTACTCAATGATAACATTTGCATCACATGACGCAAAAATAATTGCAGCACATCACAATAAGAGCATAAACTAACGTTATAGATGATTGACCTGGTAACTGGAGTAGCTACATAATATACATGCAACGACATGCTGCAGGCTGGCAATAGCCGTTGGATGCACGAGTGACGGCCACTAGCAGCACAATAATGTATTTTAACTTACTACATCTTATATCATTAAATTAAATAAAGTCGCCATAGGCCTAATATGTGAAAAAGTTAAAAGGAGGGAAGTTAAAATACTTACGCACTGACTATCTGTCAAAGTTTCGCAGCACAAAAATCTGCCACAGCTGGAGAAATGTACTGGGAGCCGGAGTGGAATGTTGTTGTTGTTGGCTGGGAGGGGAAAGTTGTCAAGCTGTCACTCAGACTCCGAGTGACCAATGGAGAGGTGTCTTACATCTATCAGCGTAGGACCCGCCTTCTGAACTTTAACCCCTCATACAAAAAAATCCAAGAGAGAGAAAAAAAATCGAGACCAAAGACATAGGTTTTGAGAGAGAAGGCATTTTGCAATCAGAAAAAAAACAACTTTTGTTGGCAAATGAGGGAAAAAAAACATGAAAAACATTTTATTTCCCAAACATTTTACTAAGTATTTTGTTTTATGTAGTTTTAACAGTTTTTCATTATTTTTTTACTCTTGAATTTTAAAAGTTTTGTTCTAAATTATTTTTTATTTTCTTTCAAATCTTGTATTTTTTTGCTTGCAAATATATTTTTTTGATTGCGTTTTTAATTTGTTTTAATTAAAAATATGTTGTTGTTCTGTTTATATCATTTCCTTTGCTTACAAATTATTATTTTTTGCTTGCTGTTTTAATTCGTTTTCATTCAAAACTATTCTTTGCTCTGTTTATATTTTTTCTCTCTCAAATGTTTTTCTTTTGTTTGGTTAATAAAGACACAAATGTAACTCCATACATTGGATCAACTAACATTATAGAGAGAAGAGGTGATGGTTTACAAAATACTGTACATGCACAACCTGTTGATATGTCATGGCTCATATGTAGACGTGCATGCTGCTGAAAGTAGCTGCCAATGACCTCATAGTTGATAAATGTTAGGCCTATTGTTTTATAAGTGTAATTAATATCTTGTCACCCAGCAAACCCATTCAAACAGGTAACCTTACATTCACAAGCCCTGTCACATATTCAGTATCAGTGTGACAAATACTAGGAGATTATGTTCCAGTCTTTAGACTTGGAAATGAGATTCATATACTGTATAATAATTACAAAATAGCTGTGTTCAGAATAGAGAGAGTTTTAATCTGTTGACTCATTCTATAATGATTAAGTTGTTAAAATAGATTATATAATAACCTACACTAAACACTGCAGACTAGACTGGTGAGAGTCCTCACTGACCACAAAGGAAACAGCCTGTGTGTCAAACCACACTCACATACTGCCTCCATCACAGTGATGCTTCAGTGGTTGATGTTTCCATCTGATACTGTGTGTGTGTGTGTGTGTGTGTGTGTGTGTGTGTGTGTGTGTGTGTGTGTGTGTGTGTGTGTGTGTGTGTGTGTGTGTGTGTGTGTGTGTGTGTGTGTGTGTGTGTGTGTGTGTGTGTGTGTGTGTGACTATGCAGTGAGACCACAACATTGAATGACAGGAAGACACATCATGCACCTCATCACTTTGTGAAACATATCAAAAACGTTTGTCTTCTTTCTCTCTACAAATGTTATTATTCTCGGGTTTATGGTTTGTTTATGTTATATTGTTGATGAGGGGATGGTTTGTTTTAAAACTAAGTAGTTGTTCATAAAACTAAAATAAATACGGGAATCGTATTTTGTTTACTTACAATGTGTATTCCTTTTGAAAGTAAGGCTAAACAAATAGACAGATATGTGAAAATATAAGTGGAAATATGACAGTGACTGAGTATAAAGAGAATATAGTAAATAGAAAATAAATCTTCACCTTGACTATGTCCATAGGAGAAGAAGCCACTCAGCACTGAAAAACACATGAGACAATAGCAAGTTAAGGATACATCTGATTTTTTTTTTCTTGCACTCTTGCAGGTGTTGAAAAAGGCACAGCAACGCATCTTTCACCTCAGGCAGCTGCAGAAGATACCGTGGGCCTTTAACCTGATTGATTTAGTTTTAGGCCTTGCCTTTTGCCAGGCCACAATTGTGAATCTGTTCTTAATTGTCTTGCCTGGTTAAATAAAGGTAAAAATATCCACAGTAGCACCACTGAGAGCATACTGACTAGATACATCAGTGCATGGGAACTGCTCTGCCCTCAACCACTAAGCATTACAGAGAGCTGTGTGGACAGACCAGAGCATCAGTGGATGTGAGCTTCCCTCCATCCAGGACATACAGTATACAGTACATACTGTAGGTGTAGCAGCCCACATGATCCCCCTGCTAAACTATACCCAGGGTTAAAGTGGGCTTGGGTTAAAGTCTAGGTTAAAGTTTGAGCTTAGGGTTAGCCTGCTTTATACACAGGGTATATTCTGGGCTTGTCAAGTTTACACCCTAAGGCAGTGGTACTTAAAGTGGGGTCTGGTGACCCCAAGGCGTCCTTGGGGGGGGGGGGGTTCCCGGGGGTCCCCAGGAAAATGTGCTAATATAGCATCACAATACAAGCTCACAGCGCGGCACGCTTGTACATCAGCTATTTAAAAAATAATATTTTAACACAAATCTTCTCTTCTGGGTGTCCTTGGTACAAAACATTTTCAGATGGGGGTCCATGGCCAAATACACATCAGCTTGGGGGTCCTTGACATAAAAAAGTTTGATCTAAAACACTCTAGCCCACTTTAATCCAGGTTTTGTCTGTAGGATTCTAAAGTAACCACCCTAAACATGGACTGTTTCAGCTGCTAACGTCTGGCAAACAGAACCGTAACCTCAAGGCTGCCAACAGGACCAGCAGGCTCCAAGACAACTACTTCCACAAGGAAACTATAGGTTTATGAATAACAGACACGAAAGACCAATTCTCAAAGTGGGGTCCGGGGACACCCAGGGGTCCTTGAGGGGGTTCCAGAGGGACCCCCGGCACAATGATTAACAGTTTAAACACTTAAAACTCTTATGGGGTCCCTGGCACAAAATATTGTTCAAGATCCTACATTACAAAAAAAAACACTTGATTCCATTGACATGCTTTTACTGTATTAAAACTCAGCAGCTTAACTTTAACATAATGATGTTGTACAGCCACATATTCCTTCATTGTAATGGTTATGTGCAGCACGCTTGGTCTTCAACCAGCCAACATTCTGTCTCCCCCCTTCTCTGCTCCCTCCATTAGCTCCCAGTATACTGCCCACACAGACACAGAGTACAAAACATTGATGTACAAAGCAACCAAAGGCATGGCAGCCCATATCTTCAACGCAACACCTAATCCAACTCTACAACCCCTCCCGCTCACTCAAATCAGCTAACACAGGGAAGCTGTCTGAACCTTCCCTAAAACATTCGGGACAACTCTCCACATGTCCCAGACTCTTCTCCCTTCTGGCTCCCAAACTGTGGAACAAACTCCCCATTGCAGGTAGAACTGCAGACTCACTCCCAATCTTCCGCTATAATCTGAAGACTCACCTCTTCAGACTCCACTTTAGCCTGTAGCACTTGACCTAGCCTGGACGACCTTGCAGGCTTATGCAAAGGCTAAAATGTAATTTAGATAGCATGTTATGTAGACAGATGCCAGGTCATTGTTGACCTGGCATCCTATAGTGTGTATGCCATACATGTATGGTTTCAATATACAGATTAATGTTTTTTTTTCTTCTTCTTTTTCTTTTCTTCTGATATTCTACTGTTCAGACTGATGATAGGTTCTTGGTTCATTTATGATCCTAGATTACTATTTCTATGCATTTGATGTATTACTTTGTGTTGTCCTTGCTTGCTGTAAATCTCTCTGGATTAAGAGCGTCTGCTAAATGCCTAAATTGTTAAAAAAAAACAAGCTCAATAGACCTATTAGTAATAATAGTGATATACTCACAGAGGAGCACATAGGGCAGATTGGGCCCCATCCTCTGCTGTGACGAACGGCTCTGCTCTAGGCTACCTCTTCAGAATAACTGTTCTACTACCTACAGTATACGCAGTGAACTAATAGATACTGATGTATGAAACAGGGAAATAAAACACACAGGAAGGGTGTCGGGGGCAGAGCTAGAGAGAGTGAGTAAGATGTTACACTTAAACCACAAGCTCAGTATATTTGTCTCCGCCAGGCCGAAAGGCATGGCCGAGACTATGTTTTGCACCCTGTCCGTCCGTCCGTCCGTGTGTGTGTCCGTCTGTCTGCAAGCAGCTAATCTCCCACACTGCTGGCCCGGTCGCTGTGGAACTGTGCACACACACTCCCTGGATGCTGAATTTTTCAGATTGGCCAGTTATAGCGCCAACAGGAGGCCGATTTTTGCAAAAAAAAATTTGATATTACTCCTACAGATTTCGTCCAAACATCACGCAAATCAGGTACACGGTATCTCTATAGTCATGTGATCAACACGGATCTATCCGAGGCGATTTTCCATATTCCATCCTGATTGGCTACGATTACCTTCCAAAGTTTGCATGATTGATTTGTTTTGAACAAAATGCCTCAAATCATGAACGCAGCATGTGATTTCCGTGAAATTTTGCACACACATTCCCACCACACTGAGAAAGAAATGCCACTTGAACATTTTCAAATCAGCCTCATGGTGGCGCTATAACAGGCCGATTTGCCTTATTACCTATAACTGCACCGATCTTACTAGAGGCCAAGGAATTTTTTTTCACATCTGCCTTTTAGAGCGCCACCAGGAGACTGACTTTTGTAAAACAATTTTGTTGCTATTACTCCTTCAGATTCTGTCCAAAAATCACACAAAACGGTACACAGTATCTCCATAGTCATGTGATCAAGACGGATGTGTCCGATATTTCATATTCCATCCTAATTGGCTAACATTGGCTTCCAAAGTTTGCAGGATAGGTCCGTTTTGAATAAAATGCCTCAAATCACGAACGCAGCGGGCGATTACCGTGAAATTTTGCACGCACATTCCCACTAGGCCGAGAAAGAAATGCCATCCTTTTCACATTGGCCTGTTAAAGCACCACCAGCAGGTCTAATTTAGCTAAATACATTTTTGGAACAAAATGCCTCAAATCATGAATGCAGTGTCCGATTGCCGTCAAAGGCCTAAGAAGAAATGGCACCCTTTTCACATTGGCCTATTATAGCGCCACCAGGAGGCCACAATAGGCTTTTGCCTGCTGTATCAAAAGATTTTGCCTGCTGTATCACATCCTTAGCCATTGACATCCTACAGTGTCCTTTGACTCTGCTAGGGGCATCTCTCCAGTCTCACTTTAGTGCAGTGGATCCCAACCTTTTTTCCTTGCAGAGACCCCCTTTCTTACACCTGACAAATGCTGAGACCCCCCACACACACCCACAATATACGAACACGTGTAACTTGGGGTGTATAGGATGATCATAAATTTGTCTGCAGAATATTTTACACATTGTGAAAATAATTAACAGAAAAAACAGACAGACAGACCACCCTTTCTCTGTGAACTTGGTTCTATCTACATTCAAACGTGTTAGGCACAGCTATGGGCACTTCCATAGCCGCAAAGCTACGCCAATATTGTTATAAATATATAAAATTATGGGAACGATACATTGATGACATTATTTGTTTTCATGAACCAAAGAATGGCAATTTTTCAGAGTTAATTTCTTACCTTCTTACCTAATCATACCAATACCTTTCTCAAATGTATCCAAACCACAATAACCCATGGATCAAAATACCTTATTACATTTCAGCTTCAACCATCCCAGTCACCTAAAACGTAATATCCCCACAGGACAGTTTCTCCGCCTCAGATGAAACTGCTCCTCACTAGAAGAATTCAACAACCAAGTCCCTGTTATGAGGAACCAATTTCTGCACAGAGGTTACCCTAGGAATACTGTTGACCAATCTGTAATGTAATCCATGCTCAGCAAACCTCAAGGAGCAATCTGTTATCTAAGCACAACAAAGATGTAAAGCCTCCAAGACGCTGTTTTGTTTTAGATTTTAATCACTGTTCAAACCAGATTAAGCCAATAATATTAAAACGTTGGCCTATTCTGCAGCTGGAACCCTATGTTCAATATCATAACCACTAATTCTCCTCTCTTTGCACACAGACGGGCCCCAACAACCCATAGAGACATATTGGTTCACTCATCATCATCTAGCTTCGAGGATGGGGCAAATTCTTCTCACATCCTTTGACAGGTAAAAAGTTCAAACGCAAATGCTTTTTTAATTGCAATTCCATCAATGTGGTATACATGCTTTGTCCTTGTGGAAAGGCATACATTGGCCAAACAAAAAAAGTGTTTAAAAGTGAGGATCTCTGAACACAAAACGACAATTCGTGCAAGAAATATTGAGACAAATCATGGTTCCCCTGCATCTTTACGTTGCATAGGCTTAGAACAAGTCACTGCCCTTAGAGGGGGTAACCTCCCCAACACTATCGCAAAGAGATCCAGAAATGTTCTGGATTTATGAACTCAATACTATGCAACCACAGGGATTAAATGATGACTTATTTTACAAACCCTTTCTATAAATTGAACCAATGTGTTTTATCATTCATGTATGTCCCTACTTGTTACATGTTCCTGTAGGTATTGAAACCCAGACCAGACATCTACTGGACGTGTACAATGTTGTCTAAATTATTCAAGGTCATTATGTATGCTCCCATAATTCTAACTGATGTGTCCTCTGTGCTTTGGATTTCCTGATGTAGCTCATGTCTGTGACACTGTGTTGTAAATATTGTACTTGAATGATTTGAAAACTTTCGTTACTAGTTACTTTGCAGATATAAATTATTACATGATAAAACATACATTAACCACTTTAGCCCTATTTTATACCTAGGCTATTTGAAAAAATATATAGATATATTTACTTTTGGTAAATTTTGATACCAATTATTTTGTACTTTTACTCAAGTACATTTTGAATTCCGGACTTTTACTTGTAACAGAGTACTTGAGTACTTTTTCCACCACTGATATGTTATCTGATCTGTGATAATTGATTGATTGTAACTAAGCAAGGGCCTCCCACATGGAGGGCCAGCTGTTTGCTGAACTATACATGGTCAGTGAAAAACATGTATCAATACTATATACAGTAAACATACACTATCAGTACAGTATTGCCATGTAAATGGAGAGTTGGGACAGCGATGAATGCAGACAACCCGCAGTCAGACCAAGAGCAAAAACCACATCAATACAGTATCATTCAGCTGGGGGAGGATGAATGTGCCTGTAACCCTAATGCTCAGTCGTCCCACCATCTACTTCTGAAGGGGGGGGAGTCAGCCATGACAGCTTCCAGCTTCCTCCTTGTGCGGAGCTCCACCTCCACCTCCTCCTCTAAACTGTCCATTTAGCCCTGAGGGAGAGACTGCTAGTGAAGACTGCAGACGACCTTGTTCTTGTTGGGTTTCTCTCTTAGGCTGGGAGCCAGGCCCAGCCCTCAGGATGTTTTCTTCTACCCTTTTTTCTCCATTATTATTTCCTTTTAGCCCTACCTTGGGCCATGTTGTTTCCAACATTTTCTGGATCAGTGCCCACTTGAAAATCTTGATAGCGTTCACCACCCACCCGTCTGACCACTTAACACCACTCGTGAAGGGGTCAGATGGTGGGTGGGCCACATTTTCAGAGCATGTTTATTTTATTGATCAATCAATCGATTTTGATCTGGCTTGTATAAATGGAATCAACGTAGTATACTTTAAGTTGCTATTTATCAGTATCACAATGAAAACACAAAGTTTTTAAGAAAAACATCTTTTTTTTTGCAAATTATTTTTGGGCCTACTTACATTACGCTTGGGAATCACTGCCTTGGGCCATCACTAGTTGATAAGGAACAGAGTGTTCCTTATGCCTGGGATAGTTTGCTCACAGGGCCCAAACGACCCTTGGGAACGAATTAAGGTATACTATAATTGCATAAGGTACTATTATTATTAAGGTACCACAATTGCAAGACATTTGTCATGGAGTATCCTTAAACAAAGGGGTAAATAGCTAAATAAGATTCTGGGGCTTGCTGCCATTCGAAATTACTTTAAATATCACTCACAAAATCCCCAGAAACAAACATAAGAAAACGACTGTGAACTGACAAATTATCATCAAATAGATTTATGCTCCATCACTTTATGGTGAATATCACCGCCTCACATATATCTAGAAAACCTCCCATGTTCATAAGCTTCAAATTGAGCCCAGGATGACCTTTCTATCCTGAAAATTACACTCGCTGTGGCTGAAATCTAATATAGAATAGCATCAAGCCCCAGAATTGCTCCTTCCCCAAATGTGCTAAATGTCATACTTGTATTACTATCCTAGAACACTAACGTTGGGTGAATTTCACCCGAACAATTGTAATGATGTGATTTTCATAATGTTGCTGATGTCTGAGGTGGGATGGTCCTTGGGTACCTTCAGGATGCTCACTAACGTCATAGAAGGTTTAGGTTTCCCTGCCCCCATCCCTGTTTTTTTTTCTACAGGCAGAATTTTGGGTACTTTTCACCCAAAATTAGTAATAGAGGGTAAAGAAAAATCCCATACTCCCACAATGGTCAGCTGATGCAATTAGACTGTAACTTCACTGGACAAGGCTCACATGTCCCAGAAATGGGTGGATCAAAGAGCACCATAATTTTCTTTTAAGGATATTTTTTTTAAATACCCACATTTTTCACAGATTTTGCTGCTTTTTTGTAGTCCCCCCATGATATCAGTTTTTAGTTTTTTTGTGAAATTTGATGTTGAAACATTAAAGAAGAGTACCTTAATTTGCCATGTATTATTGTACTTTAACATATTTTGATGAGGAATATTTTTTATGGAATTTATTATATCGGGTAAAATATAACCAACGTTAGTGATGGTGTGACAATTTCCAACGTTAGTGTTCTAGGGTTAACGCAGTTGTAGTACATCAATATTTGCATTTACATTGCATTTCTCCACAAACTTCCTGAAAAGGGTGTTTTGGGGTCTTTACGATCAAACAGCCCCAATTTAGGACTGTTCCTTATCAACTTGTGATAAGCTCCCGGCTTATCTGGGTTGATGAAGAATGTCACTTGGGGTGTACATGGAATACGATCCATCATCTAGCCTACTGGGCATTAGCCAATATTTTTGAGTGTTTGAGCGTGAAATTCAGGTGCTGAAGCAGAAAACAATGCATCACCATAACATTCTAAAAGACAACTTACCATTCAGGTCACAAGTCTTTTATAAAGTTGGTGGCATAGGCAATTTTAGCCTCTGTCAGGAAGGGGGGGGTGGGGGGGTATTTTATCATGTTGGGGGGGGGGGTTAATACCAATCAGAAAATCCTTTATAATAGAGAGTTGCATATTAAAGGAACTGAGTCAAGCATGGGCTACACATAATGGTGTCAGTTATATCTGTAGTGTGAATAGCAGGTGGGCGATCAATCAATCAATCAATCAATCAAGCAAGCAATCAAGCAATCATCCATTAGCCTAATTACAAATATTTATTATGGAAAACAAAGGAATAGTGTTTGGAAAAGAGGGTACAGGGGAGGACTACGCTTAATGTAGCATTATACATATTCATATTATACTGTCCATAGTAAGTAGTGGTACATTTATCAAACTCATCTTACCCCATGCAGGCCCCAGTCCAAACCAATGACAGTAAAAGGCCCAAACACTAGCAAAAAGACATTGAGCAATGTAAAATTCAGATGCGAGACAGCTCCCTCTCCTGGTCGTGCAGTAGAAGACAACAGTTGTCAGCAGCAGTACTGCAGCCTGCTGTCACTCTGCTACTGTCAGCACACACACACACACACACACACACACACACACACACACACACACACACACACACACACACACACACACACACACACACACACACACACACACACACACACACACACACACACACACACACACACACACACACACACACACACACACACACACACACACACACACAGAGGTGGAAAAAGTACTTACATTTTTTACTTAAGTAAAAGTATCAATACTGAAATACTCTGTTCCCAGTAAAAGTCCGGTATTCAAAATGTACTTGAGTAAAAGTACAAAAGTATTGGTATCAAAATGTATTTAAAGTACCAAAAGTAGAAAGTAGCCTACTCATTATGCAGAATGTGTTCAAATGTATAAAATGTATACAAATCTTTTGAAAATAGCAGATCTACATCTGCTTGTAGATCTACTATTTTCAAATGGCCGAAATATATATATATAGGGATGAAGTGGTTAATTTTGTAATATTTTTTGTAATAATCAAAATCTACAAAGTAACTATAGTAACTAAAGTCTTCAAATAATAGTGGAGTAAAAAGTACAATATTTGCCTCTGAGATGTAGTGGAGTAGAAGTAAAAGTACTGAAAATGGAAAATACCTCAAAATTGTACTTAGTAAGTACTGTACTTGAGTAAATGCACTTAGTTACTTTACACCACTGCGCATACACACACACACACACACACACACACACACACACACACACATACACACAGTTAGGTTACAGTGAATGGAGCCTGGAGTACACACACACACTGCTGCTCTCAAGGACAGTAAAAGACACGGATAGACGCACTTTTCTCTCTTTGACCGGTCAATTCTGTAGATAATGATGTTTCAATGTGAAGCTGCTTTCAAGGTACGTGAGAAGAATACATATATATATTATAATAAATATAATAATAATAAGGCACGTTAGCTAGTCAGGACAGGATAGCCCGTGAGGTGTCGTACCGACATTGGTGACCTGTCGAATTATGTGACCCCGTAGGGTTGATGCTGCCTGTCGTTACTGTGTTGTACACGCAAATGTCACAGATTATGTGGCTGTTTTTGGAGGTTCTGTGTTATAAATTGGATAATATCATTTTATAATGATATAATACACCGCAAAAAAAAGTATATCATTATCATATGATCAGATTACATGATATTTTTTGCAAAAAATATTTTTGCAAATGATATTTTTTTACAAATAATATATAATCTGGTCAGATCATAATATATTATTTTTTTGCGGTACAATGCCGACATGTCCAGTTTAATAGCTCAGGTTTAGTGGCTAAAACTGACTTTTCTCATTGCCTTTTTCGTAATGAATGAATCGTGATTCGTGAAATTATCTTGAATACTATATTCTAAATTATTTCCCATTCAATGGCCGTAAGATAAAACTTTTTACCCGGGACGTACAATAGGCTATAAACTACAAAAACAAATTAAATACAAATACAAAACAGGCATCCTTACGCGGTCGCAAAGTTCGACAGGACACCGGCTTCTGCACAACGCCGTGCGGGCTAACCTAACGTGCTACCCTCTGCCTGTGTCCTTTGACATGAGGTGTTTGTTTTGGCTGTGGTTTCCTCCTGTGATTCTGTTATGACCAAATAACGGAACCCTGTACCAAGAGCCTTACAGTAAAAAAAGGAAGAAAAACTAATCTGAGCAAGTTGTTCATGTTGATATTGACATTTTGAGTCATGCTATAAGTGTCAATATATATATTATATCATATTGACATAATATAATGTATAATGTCAATATATCAACGATAATAGGAGGGGAGCTGGGTCATCATCTGTGCCTTGGTGTAACTGCTGTAGTGACCCTGTCAGTTACACCAAAGCATAGATGATGACCCAGCTGGCTGTTCATTGCAGTGACCACCATGCAAAGCAAACCTTTTTTGTCTTCTCAGCTCTTAACCCATTAAGACTGGGGAAAGCATCTGTCATTTTAGATTTGAACCACTTTAACCATTATCTTATACTTTGGCTATTCAAAAAATACTGTAGCAGATATACAAGCTCATAGCGGCAGATCTGCTATAAAAATAAAAAAAAATCATCCCCAAAATGATATGCATTTTGCCGTGGGACCCCCATCTCAAAATATGTTGTTCCAGGGACCCCCCAGAAGCAAAGATTTGAGTTAAAAAATTTCGCTTTAAAAAATATATATATATTCAGATTTGCACACATTTTCACGATTTTTCTAAAATATCAGATCTACAAACCCATAGCGCGGGCGCTATGAGCTTGTAGATCTGCTATTTTTGAATAGCCAAAGTATAACAATAATGGTTTATGTCGTGGTTACACAGATGCGTTCTTGGATTGAATGGGTTAAGACACTTATGTTGTTGGAAAAGTGAGATCGATCCTGTAACAAAACCAGAAAACACCCTGTATTCAGTAGTCAAGCGACGTTCAGCCAAGCCTGTGGTTCAAAGAAAAGGAAGAAAAACGAATCTGAGCCGGTTGATTATGTTGATATATATTGACATTTTTGAGTCATGTTAGTGACCCTGTCAGTTATACACAGAGACACAGATGAGGACCCTGCTGCCTGTTTATTGATGCAGTGACGACCAATGCAAGCAAACCTTTTTTGTCTTCTCAGCTCTTAAACCCCCTGCATCCGTAATGTGAGGAAAGCTTTCGTGGGAAAATAGCAGATCGACAAGCTCACAACGCATCGCGTTGTGAGCTTGTCGATTATTTTCCCACGAAAGCTTTCCCCACAATAACAGAAAACAGAAAAGACCCTAGCACAGAGCCCTGAGGGTGAGATCAATTCTGCAACAGAAAACACCCAATATTGGTAGTCAAGCGATGCTCAGCCAGCCTGTATGTAGTAGTACTAGGTGGGTTTGTTGTGCCATTGTTCGCCGCAGTAGCCCATCCAGCCCAGCATCCATCTGTCACACACAGTGTCACACGCCACCATGCATGGACTGTTTGACCCGCTTATTATATTACTGCAGACACACTGACAGCCTGGAGGCTATGCTGTGAGACGGATTAACCTACTATACTAGTCGGCCCTCTTGTCACTTGACAGTGAAGCCTGTGTGTGTGTGTGTGTGTGTGTGTGTGTGTGTGTGTGTGTGTGTGTGTGTGTGTGTGTGTGTGTGTGTGTGTGTGTGTGTGTGTGTGTGTGTGTGTGTGTGTGTGTGTGTGTGTGTGTGTGTGTGTGTGTGTGTGTGTGTGTGTGTGTGTGTGTGTATAGTGTCTGTGTGTGTGGGGGCAGGGTCCTGTGGCGGTGGTGGCGAAATTATGATTCATTATGCCCTAGTGGCTCTCTGGAGCTTGTGCTGATGCTTAGATATCGTCCGCTGCACCTCCTAGGTATCTTTTGTGAGAGCTATAACGTTTAAGATAGGCTTCTTCACACTATGGCTTCTGTTTTCAGCAATCTCATTGCACTGGCTGGCTGACAGACAGACAGACAGACACAAGCAGTGGGAGAAAGAAGGGTTGTTGATGTGTGTGTATATGTACAGTGTGTGTGTGTGTGTGTGTGTGTGTGTGTGTGTGTGTGTGTGTGTGTGTGTGTGTGTGTGTGTGTGTGTGTGTGTGTGTGTGTGTGTGTGTGTGTGTGTGTGTGTGTGTGTGTGTGTGGACTATGGGGGGCTTATGACAAGTGGGAGGAGGGGACATTCTCTTATGACAAGGGGGGGAGGGTGCATTCTCTTATGACAAGAGGGGGAGGGGGCATACTCTTATGACAAGAGGGGGGGAGAGGGGGCATACTCTTATGACAAGGGGGGGTGGGGGCATAACCTAGCTGATATATTGCACTTTTACCGTAGCGCTAGGTATACTCTTAGTTGCTTGCTTTAGAAGAGAATGCACTTCAAACTTCAGTGGTGATTAGTAGTTTCCTTGCCTACCTATGTTGAATGCACCTTATTGTAAGTCGCTTTGGATAAAAGCGTCTGCTAAATGACTGTAATGTAATGTAATGTACTGCATACTCTTATGACAAGGGGGGGGGGCATACTCTTATGACAAGGGGGGAGGGGACATACTCCTATGACAAGTGTGGGATTTAAGGCCTCATTGTCTCATATAACTGCTTGCTTGCTTGTGTGCGGTGCAAGGCTGGCACTATACAGCAGAGCTAAGGGAGAAGCGAGAACAAACCACTCTCTAAAAATCCCCCAGAGACCAGTTCTCTCTTCTCAGCTTTTGTGTTCTATATGGATTTTTTTTTGTTGCAGGCTTGCCGCGCATGTTAACACTACGTTCAAGATTAGCGGTGGGCTCAGCTTGTATATAATGCAGTGTTTTCTTCCGTTAATAATCTTGAAAGGAGGGAGAGGGTGCGCTTGCTAGGCAGTTTGTGGCCGGCCAGACCTAATGGAAACTTGCATATCGTGTTATAAGGCCACACACTCACCTGACTGTTCCCTAATCCTTATACAGCATGTCAACCCTTAAGCAGTTTTTTTTCTTCTTTGCCTTCCGACAAAGTCACCCCATCCGTCGGTGTACTCTCGGTCATTGACCCCATTGAAAAGCTGGGTTCCCTTTCCCTCGCCCTGCCAGGCCAGCCAAGCGGCCCGTTGCGTTAGAATAGGACAGGACACAATGCCTTCGGAGCTCATTCATACAACGGTGGTTGGCCAGGCAGCTTCAGCAGCAGGGCCCAGAGTGTGTTTTTGGGCAACAGCTGCGCATGTGTGTGTGTGCCTCCTGTCCTGCCCCCCCTTTTACTTGTTATTCACGGTACAGGAGAAGATTAGACCACCCCAACCCCCGATTTGTCTCGCGCACACACACACACACTCATTCAGAAAGTGCCTCACTGTGCGTCTGACCCATTTCCAAACTAATGAGAGGGACCAGTCATTTTTTCTCTTGATTATGTTTGAGCCCGAGTTACACAAAAAATGTGCGGATCTACAAGCTCGCGACGCTTCGTGCTGCAACGTGTCGTGAGCTTGTAGATCTGCTGTTTTCCGTGCGCGTGACACCGCACGTGACACCCACCACAACTAAATAGAAATCAGCCGTTAGGAGTTAGGACTCTGTCTGTGCCTGACTTGGAAAAAATGCTGCACTCTATGTACTGTATGTGGATTGTGGACTACTTAAATTGTTTTGCTTAGTGCACATGCAGTTTTGCCTAGCGTCTGCAGTGCATAATGATAGCTGACGGTTGATGAATATTCTCAAAGTGTTCCCCACTGGTTCCTGGATTATTGGTCCCCTGTGTCCAATTAATGACACGCAATTAATGGAACAACTATTTAATGAACTCCTAAATACCGACAGTAATGCAAAAGTTCAGCCATTTGACTTTTAACACAGTTTTTTTTACATCATTATTTCACAATGCAATTACATAAGGGTGTGCATCAGATGTTATTGACGAGCAGTAATACTAGGATAAAATAACATATGTTTGTGCAATGCAAATAAATAGGAACTAGAACTATTAGAAATGGGATTCTTATTTTTCGTAGTGGTAAATAAATACATAGTAGTAATATATATTTTTTAACAAAAGAGGACTCCTGCACATCCCCCCCAAAAAACGTAGGAGGTGCAAGTCTAGGCAGCAGGCATATATAAACTGTAAAAAAAAAGGATGGACCTTCCATAAGGAAGGGACTGCACACTCCAGAGAACAGAGATGAACAACTTACTACTGCATCAAGTGATGTATTAGCACAACACGTTTCGCCGTGAGCTTTCGTCAGGTGCCAGTAATATTTTCCATTCTGTTTTCCATTTCTATCTATAACAGTCATTAACCCATTCAATCCGGCGGGAACGCATCTACGAATGTCTTCTAAATCCTAACAGGTTTCTGAAAAACCTATGTTGATAAATATCAGTGGTGCTCAGACCTTTTCATGCCAAGGACCCCCAAATTGATATGTATTTGGCCGTGGACCCACCATCGCTACACATTTTGTTCCAGAGTACCTAGGGACCCCCATTGCTAAATATTTTGTTCCAGGGACTCTCCAGGGACCCCCCCCCCCAGAAGCAAATATTTGAGTTACACATGTTTGCTTTAAAGAATATATATTCAAAGATTTGCAAAAATGTTCACGGTTTTTCAAAAAATAGCAGATCTACAAGCTCATAGCGTGGCACTCGGTGCCGCGCTGTGAGCTTGTATATCTGCTATTTTTGAATAGTCAAAGTATAAAATAATGCTTATAGCTAAAATCTAAAACGACACAGATTCGTTCCCGGATTGAATGGGTTAAATGCCCAATGGAGGTGCTCCTCCGTCATATGTTCCGTGCTTATTCCCAGGCCGTGGTAATTATATTGTTTTTTTGCTGATGCATTAGCACAGTTTGTTAGTGTAAATACTAAATAGTTTACCCACAAGGCCTGTTGAGCTAAATTGAATCCAAGAGGGTCGTTGACCGACATTAGAGAGGAAGAACGTGGACGAGAGAGGTGTGGTTATGGAATGAGCAATTCGTAGAATTAGAAGCCCGTGCCATGGCAGGTTTGGGGGTATTTAACCAACCTGGCATCCCTATTTTGTACATGTTGATGTCATTGTAGGTGAAATAAATAAAAAAAACGTTTAAAAATAGTGGAAATAGTATTGTAGCGCCCAAGTCCTATACTTGAGGAAGTTCTTGACGTGTGCTCAATAACTGAGGTCCAAAACGTCCGTCGAGTTCATAAACAAACAATATTTATTCTCTGTAGCCCAGTAGTTGTCAGTTACTTCAGCATACAATAAATACAATTAAACATAAATAAACAGCCCTCATGGACACAGTCAAAAGCTGTTTGCTTGCCACTGGCAACACCTGCGCCTGATTAGGGACAGGGTTAACTACCCCGTAACCCTGGCAACCTTGGCCTTGACCAAAGCCCTGCAGTGACGTCATCAAATAAGAAACAACAATGATATATGTGGCCCATATGGCTCTTAAAAGTATATCTACAAGCTCACGACACATTCATGGCATATTGTGAGCTTGTAGATTGGCTCTTTTCACTGTTTGTCGTATGACAAACAGACTACAGGGTAGTCATTGCTGTCTTCCAGTAGAAGCAGTGATGTCACCCATGTTTAATCCATTAAGACCAGGAAAGCATATGTGTCATTTTTGGGCGGTGAGACCGCCCCTATAAGTGAGGTTTGGAAATTTGTACAATTTTGTACATGCCCTATAAGTGAGGTTTGGAAATTTGTACAATTATCCTGCGCTGTGATTGGCCAAAAAGTACCCCGCCTAACCCTGCACCGTGATTGGCCAATCACAGTCTATTCAGGACTGTGATTGGCCAGTGTCACATGACACATGTGCATAGCCCTATATAAGAAACCATAACTTGAAAAAAACCATAAGTTTGTTTTTTTCAAGTTATGGTTTCGTCCATCATAAAGAGTGTTTCAATAAATGTATTTATTTTTTGTACATGATTGGTTGACTCCATTCAGTATTGTGATTAGCTAGCAAGACACCGCCCACTTCACACAGGGTGTGATTTTTTATTTCTATTAAAAAATAGTACATACTGTAGATCTTGTAGATCTACAAGATCTACAACTTCATGAGCTTGTAGATCTGCTATTTTTGAAAAATCTTGACAATTTGTGCAAATCTTTGAATATACAGTATATATATATATTTTTTAAAGCGAACATTTTTAACTCCAATATTTGCTTCTGGGCGTCCCTGGAACAAAATATTTTGAGATGGGGTCCATATAATTTTGGGGGTCCTTGACATGGAAAAAGTTGGACCACCACTGATATACAGTACAGTAGCAACCAAACAACAACAATGATATGTATTTGGCCGCGGACCCCCATCTCAAAATATTTAGTTCCAGGGACCCCCAGAAGCAAAAGTCTGAGTTAAAATGTTTGCTTTAAAAGAATATCTATTCAAATATTTGCAAAAATGTTAAAGATCTTTCAAAAATAGCAGATCTACGAGCTTGTATGTCTGCTATTTATGAATAGCCAAAGAAACCTAAAATGACACGGATGCGTTCTCGGTCTCTTAATGGATTAAAACACACCAGTTTTGGATGGACATCGAGGGAGGCAGCCTCGGCCTCCTCTGCGTTTGTACCGCATGGGTTTTCCTCTATACTGCTGCACTGCACAGAGAGCAGGAACCCTTTTGAAAGCAACTACTGTGATGACTCAAGCCTAAAGCCCTGACTAAGGGCCTTTGACAAGGCTGCATCGTCTGCTGCCCCAAGGTTGACAGCCTGGCTACACCACACAGCAGCTCCTTCCTTCTGCAGCAGGAATGCTGGACAACAAGCAAAGGGAATGGAGAAAACAGCCCCCTAGAGCATACATACTGTAGGCAACTGGCGGCCCGGGGGGCCACATTCGGCCCCCGACCTGCACTTAATGCGGCCCGCAGGTTAATATCGGAATACTGATAACTTATTGATTTCAGCTGTTGCAATTGCAAACATGACCCGCTTTAATTACTTCAGTCTATATTAGTAGCTTATAGACTAGTATAAAAAAAAGAAAAAAAGTTCATAAAGTCAACATAAGTATAACTAAATGCATTTGAAATTAAATTAAAAATTTACTTTCTAGGATTCCAATTCAAAAATAGCAACAAAAAAAAGAGCAGGATTCCGATTAAAAAATAGCAGATCTACAAGCTCAAAACGCGACGTAAAGTATTCAATCAATCAATCAAAGAACAGTGCATTCTTATTACCTGAGTTATTAGGCCTACTGACGCACCTATTAACTCAAACAACCAATGCAGTAAAGATGTACTGTAACATGTATTTAAACATTGTTTACGATGCATTGCATTTGAAAGTAAATATCGTCCGATACCGATATGGTGAACTATTAATCGTGCATCCCTACCTAGTCGACATATTGTCACATCCCTAGTCGAGATGTGCTGGACGGATCATGTGCAGTCTACTCCAAAATGCCTGTTCTGAGCCAGGAAAAACACTGTCACTCCATCACTCCATTTGTTATCACAGGCCTAGACTCTCAACTTAGTGACTGATTTTGTACTGCAATGCAAATTTCCTACTGTACATCTCATGACCCACTTGGATGTCCCGGTACCCTGGTTGAAGAACACTGTATAGGTCAGTGGTTTTCCCCAAAGTGTGCTCTGGTTCCCCTCCCCAGACTCCAGGGGCTTCCACACGGTACCCATTGAAGTCACTAAAAGGTTTCAGTACAGAAACTGTGTAGGTCAGTGGTTCTCAACCAGTGGTCCGGGGACCACCAGTGGTCCTTGAGGGGGTTCCAGGTGGTCCCTAAATGATGGAGAGTTGAGCTAAATGATGGAGCGTAAAATGAAACCAAATGGACCCTTACGGGTCCATTTGGTTTCATTTTACGCTCTCAAGAGTTAAATTATTGTTAATCATCTGCATTACTTAATTTACAAGAAGTCTTCACAATTAGAGAATGTAGAAGAATTGTTATTTTGATCAACGTGTGCCTGTTATCTCTCCTATGGTACCAACATCAATACAGCATGGAATTGTGGACAAAATCTTATCCAACAATAACAAAATATTCTTAGTTTTGTGTCTGAGAGTCTTATCATCAAATGGTGGTTCTGTGGCTCAAATGCCGAATAAATAATGGACCTTGATATGAAAAGGGTTTAAAACCGGTGTAGGTCATTGTTTATTTTATTTAGTTTGCTCTCTCTTCTGGTGTCTCCCCAAAACCATGTCAAGACTGTGGAACTGTGGAATCATGTTTCTACTAGAGGTTTGGACCGCTATGCGGCCCTCACATCAGGAGTTCGGACACATACGTCGCACTGCCGATCCGACCAATATGTCTGAGTCGTAGTGTCGCGGGGGCTTTGTCAGAGTACCCGTTGTACCCGTCTGTCTGTCAGTCCTTGTCCCTTTTATGCCCATATATGGAAATCCATGATGTCATCAGTATATGCCCATACGGGCGTGCTGATATGCCCATATAAGGAGATCTCTGTAGCTGTCCTTGTCCCTTTTATGCCCATATATGGAGATTCCTGATGTCATTTATATATGAGTCAGAATGATGCCAGAGGTCTGCCCGCCGGCCCGCCCTCCCATTAGCCAATTTCAATATAGGATTTTGGGCCTTTCCCCTTCGAGTAATCTCTGTCATGACATTCCCCCATTCGCCAGCTGGCTCAGTTTCAGGCGGTGGAATGGAGACATGCATGTAATTTGTCATAGTTAAGTGCGTGAACTTGAAGCGTGTGTGTTTTATGAGGAATATGCCTTTAAGGCTTTAAGTGACAGCAGTGATTGCAGGTGTGTCTAGGGTGTACTGTACTCTGAAAATGTTCCTAGGACAAAATGATACTGGAATGTACTCTGTACTGTATATCCTGTTCCTCTACTAACAGGCTCTCAGTGCATTCTGGGTAGTCCGAGGCAGAGCCAGTAAATCCCGGGATAAGAGAAGCCCTCACTGCTCTATTCCATACTAATGTGTTTACAGATTATTTCTTTAGCCACCGCTTGCAGTGGGTTAACTAAGGATGGCATTGTCGGTCTGTGGCGTGACTGTCTGTCTGTCTGTCCATTGACTCCATTCATCAATCAATTTGGCCCAAACAAGATGCAGTATCTTTAAAAAACTACTGGCTGGCTTCATGCTATGCAGAAGATATACATTTTGGTGACCCCATGGCCTTTCCTCTAGCACCTCCTTCAGTCAATAATATGTGATATATGGCCACCCCACTCCCAACATAACACAAAATGTCAATTTCTTCTTATTTTTTTCTCTCCAATGTTGGCCAGTTAAAACACTTTGGACCATTTGGGTGCAGAGAGCAGCACAACTGGTATGTCTGCTTCATTAGATAATATGCAACGTGAGCTCAATAACATGAAGCATAAGTCTTGAACGTGGCACACGCAGCAACACCTTCTGTAGGTATCATGTGGAAGACTAATTACTGTACAATACATCAGAAGCTTCACACCAGGGAGCTGTGAAGAACAGACACAGTGTACTGTTGGTATCTGGGGATAGCAACTGCCTTGCCCAAGGGTACAGTGCGCCTACACCAGTAGTGTTTGCTGAGGACGGGCAGACCGCTTTGATGATGAAGTCCACTGTACTGTACTGTAGGTTACGACTATTTCAAACTTTTGCCTCGAATTCGATTAATGAACGATAAAAAAAGGGAAAATAGCAGATCTACAAGCCCACAATGTGTCACGGTGCCACGCGTTGTGAGCTTGTAGATCGGGTATTTTTGTACGCCACCGTTGAACAACAAAGCATAATCAACTTAATCAACAAAGCATAATCAACATTTAGAACTATTTGGTTCTAAATGTCGGTTTCGATATGCGTATTTTCGGTTAATTAAGAATACAAATAATAATAGCTGGAATTTATGTAGCGCTTTTCTAAACCCAAAGTCACTTTACATGTGTGTGAGGGGGGCCAGGGGGAGAGGATGAAAAAAAGAAAAAGAAAACATTATTTGGAAGAAAAAAACTAAGCAATTAAGATAAGAAATAAAAGCAGTAAAACACTAAAAACTAGAGTTGAAACAAAGTCAACTCGCAAAGGCAATTCTGAACCAGGTGGGTTTTCAGAGCGGTTTTGAAGGTAGGGAGGGAGGGGGTATCTCTGATATGTTTGGGGAGTGCACTGCATTCCAGAGGGAGGGGGCAGCCCCACAGAGAAGGCCCTGTCGCCCCAGGTTCGGACCCGAGGGAACAGGACGGGACATGTGCCTCGAGGAGGTCAGAGAGGTACAGTAGGGGGAGCCAGGTTGTGGAGTGCCTTATAGGTGGTGAGGAGCAAACTGACAAGCCCTACTGTGTGCACAGTATGTTGTGCGTGTCGTCATGGACTTTGTTCAATAGCTCCACGTTTCTTTGTTCTTCTATCATCACACTCGGTGACTTGATAACAGAGCAAGCTGAACAGTGTGAATGTAGGACCTTTCTACTCCTCTGAATAGAAAAGTGGAAATGGCCCGGAGCCCTGCTCCATGTGTCTCATGGAACAAGCTGAGTCTTTTGTGGTTACATGTACTCTGTACACATGCTTGAAATAGGCTATATGCGTGTTGTGAGTGTAGTATGTGGGTGAATGAATTGCTGTGCATGTGTGAGTGCGTGTGTGTGTTTATGTATATACCAGGCCTCCACACTACCTGACAGGCCCTCGCCCCAAGGATTGACCTCTATGCACAGCAGCCATATTGGAAATAAGGCTGCAAATGACGATTAATTCCATAATCGATGAACCGGTTGACCATTTTAACGAATCTGATTATCGATTAACGATTATCGATTATTTAGCAATTACCTTATAATTTAGATTTTAGGTTGTTTTAGGCATGTTCTATCTAACAATAAAGACAATACAGATGGATAATTAATTAAAAAGTACATGTTATACAATTTTGCTCAGCTGCTGATTAAGCTACTACCCATAAGATACATATCAAAATAAATAAAAGCCACCTTATGGTACCTTTTATCTTCTTCTGACTGCTTGATTTGATTAAAAAAACATATTTTAGGCTAAGGGGTAACAGTACTCTTTTAAATGGATGCAGGATAGGTGGGCACAAGGGACATCTGGGCACCTCAACTTAAAATTGGCTATTTTGTCCAAAATGTTAAAAATACAAATATTAGAAAAACGGTCTTAAGGCCATTCCACACCAATGCAACTACTTGCAGCTGCCATTTGGGGGAAATGGTAGCAAGTAGTTGAAAGGAGTCGCAGTTGCAAGGAGTTGCATTGGTGTGGACTGGCCTTAAAAAACCCTTTTGATATTCCCATATTTGATTAGTTTTATGTGTGTTTCATGAGCTTAGCTACTTTATGAGTTTATTTGTGTTTTTATTCTTTTTACTTATACCATTCTCTCTGCTTTATTGTGTTTCTTGTACTCTTATTTGTGTCTCTTTGACATTTTCTGTGAAGCACTTTGGTCAACTCTGTTGTTTTTAAATGTGCTCTATAAATAAAGTTGGATTGGATTGGTAAAGATGCACTGGTGCGCTCCTCTTCCCAATCGCCCGAGCATAGCGCTTCAGTGCTCCCTGTTTTTTGGGGGGGGCGTAGCTATGTTCCCTCAGCCCTATGTTCCCCGAAAACTAACACTAACCCCAACCCCAATCTGGGAACCCATTCCCTTTGTTTTTAGCCTATGGGGGCACCACCTCCTTTTTTGTGTAGAAACAGGAACTAGGGTTTGGCAGCTCCCCTTTCTTAGTCGACTTCCTCCCGGGGACTTATTTATTCATACTAACAACACTACATGTTTAACTCATTGGCCGCCATTATCGCATTAACGCGATCTAATAAATAGCGCGCTTGGCCGCCAGGATCGCGTTAATGCGATCTATGGTCTTTATTGATCTTCATGCTCTGATCACGCTATTCTGTTATGAATCAGGTTAAGTTTCGGGTTCCACTTACTTCAACCACCACTGCATCCGGTTCCATGACTTGGGTTCCGTTTTCGGTTTTACATTTTTCCCCCCAGTCATTTTCGACCATAATAGGGAAACAAACTGTTTTTCACACGCTATGAAAAACGATCGGAGACCTCCCCTCCTATAATCTATGGTCTGGGTGACGAACAGTCATCCCCGTTGTGTATCACAAAGTAATTTTCGCCGATAACAGAATCTGAGACATTTCACTTCCGGTTCATGTGTTTCACTGTGTGAGTGGGTCTGGGAGGGGGCGAGTGTGATCGAGAGGCGATCAAGCTTGGTATGTGCTGCTCTCTAGTGGTGGAACGATCAAAACGATTCAAGTGTCAAGCTAGACATTCTATATGTGAATTAAATAACAAAATAACGAAACAAAAAAACACGAAAATCGCTGGCAAGGGCTGCTATGAACGAGGTTTTAACTCTGGCAGTCAATGAGTTAAGGCAGTGGTGTTGACAGATTCTGCTATTAGCAGAATCTGTCTCTGTCACATTTTTTGGTGCAGCGCAAGCTGGAAACAGTTAGATCTTTGGAGCGTGGCGCCTGGTTTTTGACGGTCCTGATTGCATCTGACAACCCTCGTAATGTACGACCCGATGTTGAACCGTTACCACGACCCCACGTGACTGTGTTTTGGGGGCGAGCTACGTCAGAGGACCTGCGGTGCCTGCAACTGCCATAAAACTGGTAGGGGAAAAAGGCTTATAAATATTGAGAAAACAAAGGGCATTTTGACTATAATTTCAGTTTGTTTTAGTTAGTTGTAAACACAGTTATCGTTTTTATTTTTTTTCAGTTAACGAAAATGATTTTAAAATATGAGTTTTTGTTATTTTGTTCGTTTTCGTTAACTATAATAACCTTGATATAGATGTGCTTTCCTTCTTTACATAACCTTGTAGGAGTGAGGATAGTGAATCGCGTTGCACACACATACCCGCAACACATTGCAATGACTGTCACACGTTTTAATTTCAAGGACCGCCAGTTTGATATGCATTAGTCCAAAGACTTTTTTTTAATTTAATTTAATTTTATTTTGTAACCCTTATTTTTCACCCGGTGCCAATCTACGAAGTGATCCTGGGAGCTACACTCACCAGCCTAGGGGGGCCAGGGCCGAGCTCATGCCTCCTTCAATGCATGAGAGCCAACTGACCTGTCACCTGACAGGGGGGAGTTTCCCTGGTTGGACGTAGCGCGTGGAAGGAACACGCCAGTTCCCTTCTCCTCCATCAGACGGCCCGGCTGTCATGGGGGAGGCGGTATAGCGACCAGGATTACTACATGTTTTTGTGAGGGTATTAACTACCCTGAGAGACACGGGGAAAATTTCCGACAAAAAATCGCAATATGGTGGCCTGGAATATCGATACAATATCTCTCGATATTGCCCATCCCTAGTTGTCATGGCTACCAGTTCCCTCCTGACGTCGTGTCGGAGTTCCGACTGATCCAGACCGTACTGAATGACTGCTAGCTTGCATAGCGTCTTGAGACGTCTTGAGACCTGTTTGTCTAAAACGAACAGGTCACCAGAGGGTGTATTTGGTCCTCCATAGAGGATGATACAATCTCCCACCATGCAACAGCACATCCTCCCGTTGGGCCCAACCTGCTTCCAGGAGAAGGTCTCTGGGTTGAATTTCCACAGATCATGAAAGATCTGGCTAGCGTTACAGCCACCAAGTATGTACAGCTCTCCATTGTAGGTAAAGGCTGAATGACACCATCGTTCTTCTGGATGAAGCTGTGCAGAAGACGTGCTCAGCCAGCAGTTGGTCTCTGTGTCAAACACACTGATATTGTTGTGTCCCCCAAATACAAACATCTTTGTCCCAATGATGTTGGCAGAGTGGTTTACTGAAGCAGGTGGTGGAATGCCTCTGGCGTTAATTGAAGACCAGACCATTGTGGTGGTGTCCAGCTTGTAGAAGTCATTAGAGATTTCCTGCAGGCTTTTGCCTCCATAGATGTACACAACCTTCCCCAAGACACAGGCTGAGTGGTTGTACCTGCACTCAGAAACGGCCCCAGAAACCTTGGGCTTCCACCATCTGTGGGTGTCCACATCAAATGCATAAAGCCTGTTGCAGTAAGGTTTCCCTCCCCAAATGTAAATGACATCTTCTACCAGCACGGCTGTGAAGCCCACAAGCCAGGAGGGAAACTCAGGGGGACCTTGGGGCAACTTCATCCAGTCCAAAGACACTGTGTTGAAGACGTACACTTCCATCTTGTCCAGGTTGGAGCAGCATCCAAATGAGTACACCATGTGCTCCACTGCAACAGCAACATGGTTCGGCTTCCGTCCTCCTTTCAGATGAACTGTCAGGCGAAGCATTCCCACATCTGCCACTCACTGTACGATGGAATGATTTAGATCAATGGAGTGTGTTGCGGCGATCACTTCACGTCAGGGTTCCCAGCCTTAAAGATTGCTCATGTGATCTGTGAAAGATATTCCACGTTTCTTTTATACAATGCTTGCCTGATGGGAGCAAGTCATATGTCATAGGATGTCATGGATGTCCATATTTGGTCATTACAGTGGAGGACATAATGACATCATCAATCATGGCAAGAAGTAGGAGTACTAGCAATGATTCCACGAACGCCAAATTGTTACAGTTCCAGGGGTGTGCCGATATATCGTCCCGCGATATATCGCGATACGTTTTCATGACGATATGTATCGTTTTGGGGGAAAAAAATATAGTTTTTTTTTTACAATAATAATAATTAGGCATGCAAACAGCCCCGAGGTGAAAAGGGTGACAACATGTTGTTTTTTTTCGGGTCAGGTGTCACACTGTTGCCCTATTTGGATTCAAAACGGCTATAAGTTTGCATGTCTGAATAATGCAAAAACAGAATTATTTGTTTGCATTTGCTTTTTTTCTCCCCCATATATTTAAAGTGCGTATCGAAATCATATCGAAGTTGTGAGCCCAATATCGTATCGTATCGTGAAATTAGTGTATCGGCACACCCCTATACAGTTCCTTAACACATTCCCTGCCAATCACGTAGATTTACGTTAATGCAAATACAACCGTTCACTGCCAATCAAGTAGATATACTTTTTTTTTCTACTATCGATTATCAAATTCGTTGGCAACGAATTTAGTAATTGATTTTAAATCGATTAATCGATTCGTTGTTGCAGCCTTAATTGAAAACAAATTGGGCCACTCCTTACTTCCTTCACAGGTGATGCTGATTAAGGTTGTGTTCCATTCTGGTAAAACAGAGTCAGGGTGCTGATATTGTGCATGTTGGCTCATATCACTGTAAACACTAGTGAGTCTCAAAGTGTGGTCCAGGGACCCTCATGGTGAGAGTGTACAAAAGGAACCAAATAGACCTGTGAGGGTCCATTTGGTTCCTTTTGTACTCTCAGAGTTATGGGAGTCCTTTTTTTTGCTAAATCGATTGTGTGGGCCAGCTTTCTATGTGCCACCCATGGCTGCGCCCCTGGTATAGAACCTGCACGACAAACATGGTACGAGATCACAAAGGACAGCGTGGGTTAGAAAATAGTTGTCTCTGTCACTGCTGTCCTTTTGGTCCCTGAGTCCTTCCAAACAGAGACCCTCTGGGACCACTGGGCCAGCCTCCTCTGACAGGTGTGTGGGCGTACGTGAACAGGATTTCACTTGTTTTTGACGTCAGACCTTCAAGCCGTAACGAAGGTCAAGGTGGCGGTGTAATTCACGACTCTGTCTGAAACCTGTCTGGAGCCAGATTGCTACAATGACTGTAGGAGGAAAACAAAGATGGGGACATTTTTAATAAGGAAGTGATTTGAATAAATACAGGCATGCATATATAACAGGCTTTTTAATTGTGAGTTCAGATGTCTTAAAAGTGTACTTTAGTTGAAGGGCAAGCATGGAGTGAAAATGTATTTTGGTGAATTATTTCGTTTATTACACTGTACAGTGAAAAGGGGAATATGCGTCTAAGGCTAAAAACAGCTCAGAAGTGGTTGAGTTAGGGTGATTAACATCAGAAACATTAGAAAATCAGTACAAAGCATATTGCGTGCGGGCCACACACGTGCGCACATTTTTTGCATTTAATGAATTATAGACGCGCGCATGTGCGCGTGCCGTGCGTGAGGGAGGCAGGGAATAGTCATAGTATACCCTCCAAAAAAATCTAGAACACACCACTGTGATAGCATGATGATGATGATTATTATAGTACGATGATGATAGCACACTTAACATGACGAGGTCAACCAAAGTGCTGTACATGTAAAAAAAAAAAAAAAGAAAACAAAAAGCACACAATGCAATGTAAGCAGACAATAACATACAATGAATAAGCACATACAAACAAACAACATTAGCACCAATAAGGGAAGACAGGGCTACATCAGCTATCACTGAAGGGCCAGGGAGAAGAATTGAGTCTTTAATAAGGATTTAAAAATAGCTAACGACTGGGCAGCTTTCATGCGTATAGGCAAATTATTCCTGAGCCTGGTCAGAAAAAAAGAGAAAAATATCTCCTCCATGGGTGAATGCATTTTATTGGTAACTACTATAGAAAAGGATCCGCACCACCACATGCTATGTACAGTATAGGCATATAAATAAACGTTGACCTTGCGTTGTAAAATTGACTGTGAGGAAATATATCACCTGCCAAGTTTCATCCAAACTGTCTGAATAATCACTGTGACAGTGGCCTTGGCCTAAAGGCAGGTACACACTGCAGCGCTCGCCGACAAAACCTCCCGATCTGACGCAGATCGGCCTTTGATCGGCGAGATAATGCTCGCTGTGTGTGAAAGGCTCTACGAGACGATCTGGCCACAATCATCTGCTCTGCGGCGGCTTTCCGACCATTTTCAAATAACCACCAGGTTAGTTATTCGGCTATGTCGCCGACTAGACATCTCACAGTATCATACCGTACGAAAGGGGTCTGCGAGGAGATCATCGCCACAGCCAATGAGAGCACATTACAGCAGCCACCGTGGCTCCCTGACCAAACAGCAACAAACAGACCGACCCCTCCCCCGCAATATTACCGTCCAGTCCTGTTTTAAGTTAAACATTATAAAACTGAATGAGAGAGAGAGAGCGTGAGCTGTGTGTGTGCGTGTGTGTGTGTGTGTGTGTGTGTGTCTGTCACACAGGAACCCGTGCCTTCTTTTGTTGTTGTTGCCAGATTTTGCCAGAGAAATAAGCAACCAGATCTATGAAAACAAGCCCAACAAAAGCGACAGGCCACATGAGCACTTTGACCTATATACAAATACATTGGATTTTTGAAAATAGCCGATCTACAAGCTCACGTTGTAGATAGGCTATTTTGAAAGAAGAACATATTGGAGAAAAAAAGATGGAAATTGTGGAATATTTTCCAAATCCACACAGATCTTGTATGGGGGTCATATTTTCAGAAGGGGGGAGGTCTGCAGACAAATATTAATTTGGGGGTCCTTGCCATGAAAATGTTTGAAAACAACTGGTTCAAACAACATTAGGACACAAGGCCAAATAAGCAACTAAACTGTCAAGCAACTTTACAGAAAAAACAAGCCCAAAGTCGCTTATAATAAACTGACATGGCAACGCTAGTGCTGCATAGCCTACTTGAAGAGAGAGAGAGCGAGAGAAAGAGAGAGACGCATCACGGGAGACGTCGATTAAAATGAATTGGAATAAAAACAAATGTATGTATTGGGTCTGATCCTGGATAGCATCTTAGTGAACTATCCTACAGTGTGTAATCCCTGGTCGGGGATCAATCTATAGTGTGAAAACCACAACGATATATGACAGCAGATTTCAAGAAATAAACTCCTGCAATGTGTAATGCTTAACGATCAGACGACTCCCCGACCACTTGCAAGTCCTACAGTGTGTACCTGCCCTAAGGTGGTGCAGGGTAACAGACTGACTTACATCATCTTGGGGAAACAAATTCCAATTACTATTAATTTGGCACACACTCGCGATTTTATGTACTGTACTTCCTTAGACCTGAGGCTGATTCTACAAAATGTCTTCTAAATCAGTCTTCTAAACAGTTTTATGAAAAAACGTATGTTGCTATATCAGTGGTTCTCAGACTATTTCATGTCAAGGAACCGCGGACCCCCCCATCTCAAAATATGTTGTTCCAGGGACCCCCCATAAGCAAATATTTGAGTTAAAAATGTCCACTTTAAAAATATATATATATTCAAAGATTTGCACAAATGTTCACAATAAAAAAAAAAGAAGCAGATCTACAAGCTCATAGCGCGGCACTTGGTGCAGCGCTAGGAGCTTGTAAATCTGCTATTTTTTTGAATAGCCAAAGTATAAAATAATGGTTTAAGTGGTTACACAGATGCGTTCCCGCCCAGTTTTAATGGGTTAAAGGACCAATGTAAGAAAAATTTACAATATTCCGAAAGGACAAGAAAATACAGTGAGGTAGAACATAATTCTGTTCAGTGGTACCAGCTGTGAGCAGCATCACAGTGTATATTATGGCTTCATGGTGCGTTCAAGATAGCTCTGGCACGACTCAAAAGAAACGGGGAGTTAAAGATGTAAGGAAAGTCAGTCCAATGGCCGAGAGACTATAAGGATTTCTTTGTATGGTGGTGCGAGTCTATTTTGACAGAGAATGAATAACTTGTACTTTGCAGTCAGTCTCTCCATTCTCTTTCCTCTCTGTCTCTATTTCACCCCTCTCTCCCTCCTCTCTCCAACCCTCTCTTTCTTTCTGTCTTAGTCACTACTCACTTGCGCACTTGTCAGGACTCTGATGCTCTCAAGGTCTATTTCAAATGCAATTTGATCATTGTGGTAGTCATTATGTAACATTCCCAACATAGAACGAGCCTGCCATTAGACACAGGGTGTATTCATATGAACTTGGCTGACAGGTTAGACTCATGAATGTGAATTACTTAATATTTATGTATTCATGGACATTCCTATTTCTGGAGGAAGGCAAGAATACTGAGTTCTACAGACAATGTCATGTCCGTGAATAAGAATTCAACACGTTTAAGATGACCGCGATATCAATCGTACAACACTGGAAATCACTACAAAAATGAAATTGCGAATTAGTCCTAGTCAACAGCAACACAGTGCATAAGTAAACACTGCTGAAGTTATACTGTATGAATCAGTGATTTTCAAAGATGGGTTTGAAGATGCCATGGGGATCTTGGGAGTCTGTGACCCACCCAACTAACTAGCCTATTCCACAATACTAATTTCAACTCTCACCACACCTACTGTACACTTCAGAAAAAAATGTATTTTACAGCTATTTACAATTTTGGTATTTAGCAGACACTCTTATCCAGCGTATCCGATTTAAAATCAATGTCACGATTATTTCAAACATTTGCCTCGTTTCGATGAATTAACAATTATTTATTTTTTAAATAGTAAAAATAGCCTATTTACAAGCTCACAATGAAGTATAATCAGACTAACCCATTTAGTTCATTGTGAAAAATCTATTCAGATTTTTTGAGTCGATTTCTTGATATATATGGGGAAAAAAACCTTCTCGATTAATCGGTTAACCTACATGAGCAAGATTAAGTCGTTTGTTGGTTAAAAAATGTTGGTTAATTGCCCTGCTCTGGTGCAAGCCAAGGTAAGCTGCATGATCCCTATTCAACCAACAACCAAATCACATAACTGGCCCACTATCTAAATGCTGACACAAAGAAATAAGGAGCACTCTGTTCTAAGGGGGTACGGACTGAATCGGTGGTCCTGACGCTTGGAGCATTGACCAGGTTGTTGTAGGGACAAGAGGGACAGACGTCCTGTGCTGTGTTCGACTATTACAGCGTGTGGGAAGTGTTGTGGGGGCTGGATCGTATCCTGCAGGTATACTGTATATATAGGGGTGGGTGTTAAATCATGTCTGACAACACAGACCATATGGGGCTGCCATGGACAACATCTATTAGGGATTCGCAGCCTTCGCAGCTCTGTTGTACACCGTTTTTTTTGCCTCAAAGGGTGCCTGCATTAGCAACAACAGATCCCTGTATGTAATGCTTTTTTTTGGTCTTTGGCGTGTTTTACAGCGTGCTAGCTGCTGGTGTGGGATCTAGAGGCAGAGGAGAGGACCACAGGAAAAGAGAGAGGAGAGGAGATGGAGTTTTCAGACGGCTTATTGCTGCAGGTCAACAGTGGAGAACAAGGAGTTAACCGCTGGAAAGCTCCCAGCGATGACTCGGTAAGTCCCCGACGCCTGACTGGAGGCTTTTGTCTTTAACCGCATCCAGACGATTTATGTATTAGCGGTTCCCTCGCCTTCACTCATGGGTGGACCAAGTATATGCTGATGTGCTCATGTATTCAAAATTACAAATTGCCATGTACATTTTCAGAAATGTTCAAAAGTAGTGAAATTAGCAGATCTACATGCTCACAACGCTCAAGAGCTACATGCTCACAACGCTTGTAGATCGGCTATTTTCAGTACATTTGAAATAGGGCTTAAGTGGTTCATTCATAATACTAGTCCATACCCGTCCGGGGATATGCACACGCAAAGTATTTGCAGACTTTGGGTTGTACACAGTGTACATGCATTGCATTTGTATTGCTGAACAGCCATAAACAAAGTAGTAGTAGCAACTATTAGCACCATTCAGGTGAATGAATTATTATTTTTTTGAGGCAGGTCGACCTCCATCGAATGCTGCATTACCCGGGGATGTGCGCAGTCAAAGTATTTGCAGGCGTTTAGTTATGTCTGGGCTAAGTCTGCCCAGTCCGTGTGCTAATAACACAGCCTGGATTAGAACATTGCGCGTGTGAATCTGCGTGCTTGTTGGCATGAAGATGATATCCAAAGCGCCCTCCCTCGCATGAAACGCAGTGTGTGTGTGTGGACACAGGCCGTAAATGAAAGTCCTTTATAAGTTTGCAGCGTTCTCTGTCTAACAATGCCCGTGCGCAGTTCGTCTGTCTGGCAGCTGGCCGTGCACATTTTGATCATTCATCCCATAGCTTGGGGGGCAATAACCATGGCGACAGCTGTAATCATGGCGACGATAGCTCCCATAGCCCGAATTCCGAATCTCCGGTGTTCACATATAAACGCTAATAAACAGCTTACATTTTGGGAAAGTGAAAAACGGACGTCGTCATTTTGTGCACAATGCTAATGGTCAATACCCGTGTGCAAATGCAGATCAAATGCTCCAGCCACTGAGGAGAACCGGGCAGAACAGACAGGTTATGTGCACAGAGGTTTCCTTAATTATATGTAGGATATTTGGATAGTTTCGGTCCCAAGAGTCCTTTCCTAGAAATGTCAAAAGTACAATAAAAACAAACACTCCAAAAAAATTTTTTACTTAAGTACAGTACTCAAGTAAATGTACTCAGTTGCTGTCCACCATAGTGGTGGGAAAAAACGTTCATTTCAGTGAACGAACAATTTCGTTCACGTTCGCGGCAATGATTCGTTCAAATGATTCGTTCACGTTCTCGTTCAGTAGCGCTATTTTCTAGTGTAAAACACTGTCTTTTTACGTTGCGCGTACCTCCCATCCTGTGTACGGGGGGAGGGGATGGGGGCATGCACGATAGCGTGTACGTAACAGTTTCAGAAGGTGAACGAGCTCGTTCACGTTCACGGCAAAGAACTAGTTATTTTGAACGAATCGATCATGACACGTGGTGGACTCCACCACTGCCTTCACTGACAGTATTCTTCTCCATGCGTGTGCACAGGAGCGCAGCTCCAGTCCCTCAGTGCTGCGTTGTGTGAGCAGCACATGGAAGGAGGGCCTGTTGAACCGCAAGAGACCCTTTGTGGGCCGATGCTGTCACACCTGTACCCCACAGAGCCAGGTACGTTCACACACTACGTTTAACATACGAGGAAATCACTGTGTTGCGCTCATCAGACACAACCAGTTTGTTTGCTGTTGATGATGGAGGTGGAAATAGCTATATTTTGTATCTGGCTAGCTGTCACCTATTGACCCCCACAATCAGATGACCCTTGAAAAATACACCAAGTTAATGGTCTGCCAAAACAGAGGCGTGTGTGTGTGTGTGTGTGTGTGTGTGTGTGTGTGTGTGTGTGTGTGTGTGTGTGTGTGTGTGTGTGTGTGTGTGTGTGTGTGTGTGTGTGTGTGTGTGTGTGTGTGTGTGTGTGTGTGTGTGTGTGTGTGTGTGTGTGTGTGTGTGTGTGTGTGTGTGTGTTCTCTTCCATGTATTTTGAAGGTGTGAAAGGCCAAGGTTTGAAATTGGGAAAAAACTGTTTGAATAATGACATAAATTATGCTCATGGCTCAAAATGTAAACTAAAACATAATGAAAAAACTAAACTAAGGCGAAAACAAAAGCCCTGTGAGAAATACAGGAACTAACACGTTCAAGTAAACCTGAACTAGGATGTGGAATTGAAAGTAAAAGTGACACTAATTCTAAATTAAACCCATAACTCTTAGTGCGCATGTTGCATGAACTAACTAAGCCACTAATAGAAAGAGTCCATTTCAGCTGATGACTTAACTTGTCACTTGTATTTTTACTTTACTGGAGTATTTCCAAATTTTAGTACTTTTACTTCTACTCCACTACATCTCAGAGGCAGATATTGTGCTTTTACTCCACTACAATTACTTGACAACTTTAGTTACTAGTTACTTTATAGATTTTGATTATTATTATACAGCTTGTAGATCTGCTATTTTTTTTTTTCATTTGAAAACTTGTGAAATGGGACATTCTGCATAATGAGTACTTTCTACTTTTGGTACTTTAAGTACTTTTTTACTTTTACTCAAGTACATTATGAATTCCCGGACTTTTACTTTACTGAGTATTTCTACCGTATTGATACTTTTACTCAAGTAAAAAAAAAATTGTACTTTTTCCACCACTGTAACTTCAACTGTTGTCTTGTTGTTGTTGTGTCTCTGTGTCCCCAAGGAGAAGCTGTTCAACGCCAGTATTCCCTCTTTGGGACTACGCAATATTATCTACATCAATGACACCCACACCAGGTAAACAACCCACATCTATTCATTTACATTAATGACAACCCACCCTCTAAACGAGACCACATCAATTAATACCCTACTTGATCATACTACAGCGAAAGCATCACAAGTAGCAGATCTACAAGCTTGAAACGCTGCGTGAAGCATTTTGAGCTTGTAGATCTGCTACTTTTGCCGTTTTTTGAATTTCAATCCTGAAAAGTAACGGTTTTGGACTTAGAAACATAGAAAGATATTAAACAAGATCTTTCCATCATTCATTTACATCATATCACCAGCCAACTTCGGTGTTGTTAGTCACCCGCCGTCCATACTCTGTCCTAGAGTAACCTGTCAAGCTAAGTCAACCTGTGTCTCTGAAACTGTCTGAAGCTGTCACCTATTGACCCCCCACAATCAGGTGACCATTGAGCCTAAAAATACACCAAGTTAATGGTCTGCCAAGAACAGAGGCAGTAGTCTGCTGTGTGTGTGCATGTGAGCGCGTGCGTGCGTGCGTGCGCGCGTGTGCATGCATGTGTGTATTTTGGTCTGTAGTCAGACCTCATGAAATAAGTCGGAAGCTCCATTAAAATAAAAATGTGTTGCCAATGGGCATGGCCTGTTGTGAGTTAATTTGAAGCCTGTCAGTCTACAATCTAGCACAGAGGCCTGCAACCGTTTTGACATGAAGTGCAGTGAACAGATTTAGATTTTCCATATACATAACAACCTTATTTTTTCCCTGCCTCTTTTGGAATATTTTCTTTCACATCAGGATGTAATGATCATTAGACTCAGAGCAATAGCCCACCTCTATCTCCCAGACTCACTCCCCAGTCAGAGTTCAGAGTTTGAATGAATGTAAAATTATGAGCAGGATGTAATTTGCATACAGATGTGAGGGGACTTAATTTAATTGACTACATTTATTATAAAAATAAAAATAAATTAAAAGAGAAATCCTCTCTCTCACACTTATGCCAGTGTGCCAGTGATTACCCTCCACTGTGCCAACATGTTGGCACCCGTGCCTAAGGTTGCCTACCCCTGGTCTAGTAGGAGAAGGGGAGAGAACCTATGATCCTAACCCTCTAGTCATCATGGCATCTTGGAAAATGAAGAAACAACTGAAGAACAACTGGTGTCTCTGATCGAGGAGATGACACCACTATACAATATTTCAGAACAAGCCTATACTTCGATTAATTTGTTATTGTAGGTCCTGATTGTGGCGAGAAGTCTCTTGCACATTTTGGATACGTTTAAATTGTGATTTGTTCTAGTGATGATGTAATGCAGAGGATGAGGCAACCCATTGGTGAAGTGTTTTCTTTTCACTCACATGTGTTCGCAATAATCCACTAGTATGCAAACTTTAACACTAGGGGTGTGCCGATACACTAATTTCATGATACGATACGATATTGGGCTCACGACATCGATACGATATCGATACGATACGATATATGGCACTTTTTGTCTCCGCCAGAGGTGGAGAGTATGTTTTCGTTCTGTCCCGCTGTGTGTCCCCCCCCCCCCCTAGCCAAGCTAACATTGGTCAAGCTCCACGTGACATGTGACAATATGTTGACACCAACGCTTTTGATTGGCTAGAGGGACGCATGACGAAATAAAATCCTATAAATAGTTGTTTTTTGAAGTGAGGTAAGACAGGATCAATCAGTCTTGATTGGAACAGTACCTTCCAGTACAAACTAACTCCCATTACGCAAACTGAAGAAGCAGCAAATCATCGTCTGATTGATTAAAATAGCACGGGTCTGCTGGCGGAGACTTGTGCTCCGAGGAGCACATTTTCTAGTTTATTATGAAAATATATGTGGTGGAAAAAAAGTGTAAATGTAGCTTTTCAGCTACAATAGCCGTTTTGAATCCAAATAGGGCAATAGTGTGACACCTGACCCAAAAAAAACATGTTGTCACCCTTTTCACCTCGGGCTGTTTGCATGCCTGATTATTATTACCGGTATTGTTTTGTTTTTTCAAAACGGTATTTTTATTTTCCAAAACGATACATATCGTCACGAAAACGTATCGCGATATATCGCGGGACGATATATCAGCACACCCCTATTCAACACAAATTGTTGATGATAGTGTTTTTTTTTTTTTTTAAAGAGTACATTTCTATATGTGGAGGCAATGAGAAGGGTTAAAAGGATGAATAATTGATAGTGTTTGTGAGCAGACACTGGCTACCATGCATCCGGGTACTGACCACACCTTCTTGCAGTGATGTGCATGAATGCGCTAATGGTGAGCGTGTTTTCAGTGAGCTGTCTGAACGTATCCGTTTGCAACTGATGAACGTGAATCGAGCATCGTTAATTTCCTCAAGAGTTAACGATGCTCACTGTTTCAAGTTGGTGAAACTTAAAACACAAGTGTTGAGGGACACTAGCCAGGTGGCTGTTCCTCAATACCAAGAACGCAAAAGAACAGACTTGAGTCTTTGGGGAAAATATACTCGCTATGAGACCAGAGAATGCGTCTTTCTATCTAGTTTGAGTCTGACTTACAGTCTACCTGAGGTCAAGTGATCGTGCATTGCAGATCGATGCTCAGTCTCTAATCAGCGCTCTGTTTCAGATAAAAAACAACAGGACTTCACAACATTTCAGAAAAACGTTGGAGCTCGTTTTTTTCAAAATCACTGTATTCATTCACGCAGCACACTGATAAAGACAGGGAAAAAAGGCTCAACAAAATGTTCATTGCATCTACAGTATGCAGTAGTACTGCATCTCTACTCCACATTATTTAAGTGATAAAAAAAAACGTAATCCCTGTCTGTGATACTATAGTAATATAAAGTCATTAATTGACTTGATGAAGGGGGAGGTTCTATTGAAAAAGAATAGCTCAGAGCAGCTCACAGGTCTATAAAGATATACAAAATATATAAAGGACATGCTATATGGAGACAATCTTTGTAAAGTGTACAAACACATCATAAAGTACAATAAATAATCTAAAATGCCTAATACGTGTGAGTTAATACATGCCACCCAAATTCACCCAAATTCCGACTCTCCCAGTAAGTCTGCCTGTTAGCTCCTTTTGACAATATTATGTTTGTATGTCAGCTTGATATATGCAAATGTGGTCATTATGATTACAATGATACATCGTGACATTCAAGTCAGCAATCTTCCCTGTTTTCCCTTGTGTTTCTGTAAGCAACAGCAAGAAATAAAAAAAACAAGCTTCTTTTCCTCATAAAATGGGACGATATGTATCCTATAAGATGAGGATTTTTAACCATTTAAGCCCAATATAATTCTTCATATAGTGAGTAGCAAAAATAGCCGATCTGCAAGCTCACAGCGCGTGGCGGGAAATTTTGGAGTGAGACAGTGTAGTGCCTCAGTAAACTAGGATCACGAGTAAACCAAGAACCTAGGATCAGTCTAAACAATATATACAATCAAAATAACAATCAAAATCTGTACATTGAACATTTTAAAGCACTTTGAATTTCCGCCTATAATAATGTCCCCTAAACAGAGACACCAGGTTGAAAGGTGGTTAATGAAGCTCACGGAGACGGATGTGGTAAGGCAGAACAAAGTGGTGACGCGTGCGTCGCGGGGCGGTCGAGGCGTGATGTTTGAGCTGTCGGGTCGTTGTGGTAGTGAATGTCTCCAGGCCTTCTGAATGACATGCCTCTCTGAACTGTTATCCGGTTTCTGGACGGGTGCCCGGTTACCACAGAACAACAGGAGACAATCAAGTATTCTTTTGTCAGGAGGAGTAGAGGAGGAAGCCCTTTTCTGTTGATGGTCCTGACGTGTGTGTGTGCACGTGCGTGCGTGCGTGCGTGATTGTAACGCTTGACAGTCACCAGAATAATTTATATCAGGCATGTGGCACACAAACGGATGCACTTGTGCAGAATAATCTCCCTCATGTGTGTGTTGGTGCGTGCGTTTGTGTTTGTGAATGAATGATTTTTAGTGTCATGCCACCTCGTGTGGCTCAACCCTCATGGGATTATATGACACGTTTTTAAACATAACAATATCCCAAAGTTTTTTTTTTAATATAGACAAATGGTTATTTACGGGGTTGCTGATCATGTACAACATAGATGCCAACAGATTAAGAACAAAACAAAACAACACATAGGGTACGCATCTGTGTCACTTTAGATTTCTTTGGCTATTAAAAAATAGCAGATATACACGTGCCACAGTATGAGCTTGTATATCTGCTATTTTTTAAAAGTAATCGTGAACATTGTTGTAAAGCTTTGAATATGTATATACATTTTTAACTCAAATCTTTGCTTCTGGGGTGGGGGGGTCTCTGGAACACAATCATTTTGGGTGGTCCTTGACATGAAAAAAGTTTGAGAACCACTGATTTATTATAGCAACATAAGTTTAAAAAAGAAGACGTTTGTAGAATCCCCAGAAGCAAAGATTTGAGTTAAAAATGTTTGCTTTAAAAAACATATTCAAAGATTTGCACAAATGTTCACGATTTTTCAAAAAAGAAATAAGCTTGTAGATCTGCTATTTTTGAATAGCCCAAAGTATAAACTAATGGTTATAGCTATACAAATCTAAAATGACACAGTATGCGTTCCCAGATTGAATGGGTCAATGTGTTCACTGGGGTGTTTATGCATAATAATGTGTGTGTTTACTGTATGTCTCTTACAGTATCTTTAATGTGTGTTGCAGACAGAGGGGCTGGCTGGCGCGCAGGCTGAGCTATGTGCTGTTTGTGCTGGAGAGAGACGTCAACAAGGACATGTTTGCCAGGAACGTGGTGGAGAACGTGCTCAACAACAGCAGGTATACACATGCAGTGTTGATTTCGTCGACTAAAACTATGACGAAAAATGTTCGTCGACTACCTTTTTTCACTGAAGAAAACGAAATAAAAACTAAGCTACGATGACTAAAACATTCGTGAACAGATAAAAACTAGACTCAAATGTTAGTGAGGGACTAGTGGATAAGAGATCCAGTAGAAATAAAAGACAAGTCATTTTATGGTTGGGCTCTGAAAATGGCAGATCTACAAGCTCACAACGTGTTGCGCGGCGACGCGGTGTGCGCCGTCACAACTCTAAACTCCTGAAACCTGACAAAAATGCATGGGAAAAAGGATAGTGCACGCCCGGCAACACACAGCTGCAGAACAAACAACAGTACATAAAAGAAAATAAAGCTCCACTGTTTCGATCACAAGGATCCTCGTCAGGAATGTGCCTAATTCCAATCTTCTACAGACCGTAAATGAAGCCTATTTTTCAACGATTTCAAATCCGCCATCTTCCTATATCCTATGCACTCGGAAATTAATGCTATTGGTTGGGACCAGAGCGGGGGTGGGGAATTAATGCTATTGGTTGTGTAGCTTGTCAATCAATCATCACAAGGTAGCCACACCCCTCTTACAGCATACCCTCCTTTATCATCAATTTTTAAATAAATGGGACCATAATTTACCAAAACGCATATCATGGTGATTGAAAGAAGACTTTAAACTAGCGAGTGGAAGCATATAGTATTTATGACTATGTTTATTATGGTAATAAAATCAAGTGTAACGTTCGGCAAAAACCCATCCGCTTGAATGAAGCTTAATTACCCCCAGCAGGGGTGAAACAGCGAGGCTACAGCCCATTCATATGAACTATCTCTTCCGATATAGCCTCAATTTACAACTCGTAAACTGGCCTCTTTGATACAGACCTTGCAGATATAATGCTTAGTAGGCCTGGGTGCGACCCAAAACCCCCCCCCAAACTACTTTGACATTTTTAATACTAGCTTGTTGCTTTTCTTAATCTCATAATGTCAAATTGTAGTACGAGTTTCTGTGGTTTGTCCTTCACAAGCCCCCTTTTTCTCCCGATTGATAAATGTTGAACGTAACGTTAATTGAATAAGCCAGCGTGACCCTTACTCAACTCTTTGAACGAGTGCCAGAACTTCAGCACTGCCTCCCGGAAAGGTCACAACATTTCATTTCTTTAATGCCTTACCTGACCGATTTGGATGGATAAAATAAATATATTTTCTGGCAGGTTTTTGCTCTATTTAGACGGGTGGTATGTAGAAAAACAGGAAGCCGAGGAGGGCCGGGGGGAGACCTGTAATACAGGTTGCAGCAGTCTCAATCGAACGAGGAATGTTGCGATTTACAGTACGTGCTTCATGTACTGTCCTGTCAGCTGCCAGAAAGCCCAGAGTTTTAGATGTCCATTAACAGCAGCACTCTAGAACAGCGATTCTCAACCTGCGGGTCAGGGCCCACTGGTGGGCCGTTAGGATATTGCGAGTGGGCTGCCAAATTATTGGCAAAACACTTAAGATTTTAGCGATAACATCAATATAAACATTTAATATAAAATAAATGTCATGGTATTCTTTCTTTAAAACCTTGAAAAATAAGTTATCACTGTGATACAGATACATAGGAACTTATTAGTGATGTGCGGGTCGGGTTTTTTCATGACCCGCCCGCCCCGCCCCGCCACGGAACCCAACCCGCCTCAACCCGCCCCGCGAACCCATATATAAATCTATGGCTCGGGTCGCGGGGCGGGTTGAGCCACGCGGGTCGTACCTATAATTCTGTAAAATCATGGTTAGAAAATAATCTTCAAGTATACACCCCAAGTGTATTCAAACTGTTTTATCGTTATTATTCTTATTCTTATTAGGAATAAAGACAAAACAAGAGCATGTGTTTGTTTTTTTTGCGTGTGAGAGCGGCTGACCCGCTCACCCGCAGCCCGCATAATTGCCTCTGAAATCCTGACTCGACCACCCGTGCCGCGGGTTGACCCGCGGGTTACGGGTCGGCCCGCTCATCACTAGAACTTATGGTATACTATGGTATATCATTGATCCAAGCCAGAACACAATCAATTGATTCCATCCGCATCCTGTACTACATGAAAGTAATACTGCACTTTATACACAACTCACCTTACTATGCAAATATATATTGCCCTCTAAAATGCTGCTATTTTCTTAGTGCAATAACATACTGTATGAGCCAAGTAAAATTTTGTTTTAGTCTTTGCCTTGAATAGATTTAGATTGTTTTGTACCTCTGTTTTCCTATCTATCCTTTGTTTTCCCTTTGTAATGTAATGTAATGTACTAAGGGTACATTACATTACTAGTCTGCTTGTTTTTAAATTTTTTTGTGGGGACTGTGGATGTAAATTAGCATCTTTGCTAAATCTGGTGTATTTTACTTGACATTGATATGTAAAGTAACAATCAATTGATTCTGAAAAATGCACACGGCCCACCCATTTGACCACTTAACACGGCAGCTGAATGTGTGGGCCGGGAATGCTTTTGAGATTTTCAAGTGGGCCCCGATCCATAAAAGCACCAGCGCTCTAGAACAAGGGTTCCCAAACTTTTCAGGCTGTGACCCCCCCAAAATGATCATATGAACATTGAACTGGAGAAATAATAAATAGCCGATCTACAAGCCCACAACGCCTCGTTTTCCTCTTTCTTACGTAACATTTGACAATTGGGCCAATTTGGTATTAAAAAGGTCTTAAAAGTAATTCAATTGTCACCTTAGAAATGTGAAGCTACCCTGTATACACTTATACCGTATGTTGGTTTGTTAACTGTTGAGTGAGACAACAATGTTGCACATTACGCAAATCATCTGGGGACCTCCCAAAATAATTTGGGGACCACCCCCCCCCCCCCACACGGTTTGGGGAACACCGCTCTAGAGGGCTCAGACTTGTGCTTCCCTCCGGTCTGTGTCAGGGTGGAGAGTGCCATCGTGGAGGTGGCCATAGACTCTGACGGCTCAGGCGTGCAGTCTGCCCAGGACCAGAAGGCCATCAGAGGGATGAGGAGGAAAGCACGTGGCTTCCTCCAGGAGATGGTGGCCAACGTTTCACCGGCTATCATCAGGTAACACCAACCAACCAACCACACAACCATGGCAACTAGAACGTACTATCATCAGGCACATGAACCACCAAAAACACATCCATGATGACAATTAAAACGTACTGGATTACACAAGTCCACAATGTAATACATGAAAATCCAATATCATACAAAACAGTACCACAAGGTAAATACAATATTTGTGCAGGGAGCCCAAAATAGCGGCGTATGTGCAAGATTTGGGGATTCCGCCTTTCCGTGTGTGCTCAGTGAACCTACCTGGATAAATAAATGTAAAAAAAAAAACGTGCAAGGTAATGCCGTTCAGAAATAATAATAATACATTTCCAAGATCGTTTGACTTTTTGTACTGACGTTTCCGTTCTTCTTTCCCAGACTGACAGGTTGGGTTCTTCTCAAGCTCTTCAATGGATTTTTCTGGAGCATCCAGATCCACAAGGGACAGCTGGAGATGGTGAAGAAAGCTGCTACCGAGGTGAGCAACGCACCACAATATACTGTATTCACTAACATAGAGAATCACAATTCAATAGAATTCAATAGTGTCTCTACATACAGAGTCATCAGGGACTGAATCAGTTCAGTAGGCACCGGGAAAGTGCATCGTTTTTTCTTTTTTACCAGGGTCAGATCAGAGGCAGACGATAGAATACCATCATGTTAATGACACCTCAAACATATAGTAAATATGTAAATGACACCTCAAACATATAATACCTGCCTGGCATTGGACTCGTTTCCTTTCCCTGTGTAAGAATCACTATACATGGTGCCTCAGTGGCCCTTGGAATTGTTTGTTTGCTTTTAAGACAAATCACCACAATAATAAGAGTACACAGTTATCTCTTGTCCCTGGTCAACTTTCATTTATGGAGACCCACCGCAAATTGATGGGTATGGATGTTAACTGTTATCAAAACCTTCCGCTATGTACAGGCACTTTGTGTGTCATAGTTCGGTACACAAAAAAAACAAACAGACAAAACATAATATTAAAGTAATTTAACTGACCTAAGTACCTGTAAGGGCTTCTTAGGCTCTCATATTGAACCACTTAAGCCCTATTTCAAAATGAGAAAAAAATTGCCAGTCTACAAGCTCAACACATGGAATTTTTTCACATTCCATGGCATTTCCAAAATATGGATGCTAGGTTGAAAGCGGTCAATCTGAGAACCCATTCGTTTTTGTTTTTTTTGTGGCAGAATCTGTCTTGAGAGATTAGAAACCGGTTAAAAATGAACACTGAGGATTTGACTGTGTTGTTTTGTTTCCACTGTGTGTTTGTGTGCAGAACAACGTACCCCTGGTCTTCCTCCCCGTTCACAAGTCTCACATCGATTACCTGCTCATCACCTTCATCCTCTTCTGTCACAACATCAAAGCCCCACACATCGCCGCCGGAAACAACCTCAACATACCTATCTTCAGGTGAGACTTCTTCTTTTAATCGAAGTTGAGTGGTCGGTCGTTGTGAGCCGGACCAAAATGTTTTTGTTGGTTAGTTTGTTAGTTATTGTGGGGGTGGGGTAGGGTTTCATCAACGCTGCATCATTTGAATACGTTGGTTTTAAAAATGCTTTTTGTCTTTGTGTGTGTGGGAGGATGGGGTTGGGGGGTTTACTGTACTTTGTATATACTGTATGTTTGTACCATTTGTATCATTCTGTGCATGTATAAAATGCTATACCATTAACTTGACTTGACTAGAGATCAGCACTTAGAAGGGGATTAATCTACTCACAGCCACCCGTAGTGAAATAGGCCATAGAGCTCGGTTAAAAGGAAATGGATTAGAATGGGCTCAGTCTTGATCCAAGGTGTGTGGCCCAGGGTTATGTGTGCCATAAGGTGACATCAGCTGTCACACAGCTTATCTGATCGCAGCCTATCAGCTTGCACTATGCTTCAAATAGGATTTTAAATAGTGTATGACTGACAGATATTGTGTGGTGTACAGGAGATAGTGCTGTGCTGTCTGGGAGTTCTACAGCCGTGAACCTTTTATCATTTCAACTACCCCCCAGTCTGATATGTTTTTTATCTCTGTGTCCTCAGTCTACACAGTGTTACTCAGTGTTAATTGTCTCTGCCAGGCCGAAGGCATGTTGGCGCTATAACAGGCCGATTTCTGTTTTTACCTATAACTGCACCGATCTGTGTAAAACTTTGTATGCGCACTCCCTAGAGTCCAAAGAAAAACCTTTGCCCTGTATTTTTCACATCTGCCTTTTATAGCGCCGCCAGGAGGCTGACTTATGTTTTATAGTCATGTGATCAAGACGGATCTGTTCGATTTTTCATATTCCATCCTGATTGGCTAAGATTGACATCTAAAGTTTGTAGGAGTAGCCTGTTTTTAACAAAATGCCGCAAATGAATGCAGTGTCTGATTGCGGGGAAACTTTGCACGCACATTCACACTACACCAACATTGACCTTTTATAGCGCCACCAGGAGGCCGATTTTCTGGGGAGAAAAAGAGTATATTACTCCTACAAATTTTGTCCAAACATCAAGCAAATCGCTACACATTATCTCTATAGTCAAGTTGATCAAGACGGATCCGTCCAATTTTTCATATTCCATCCTGATTGGCGAATTCCGAACATTGCTGGCCCACAATAACATACCTGACCTGGCGGAGACCTGTGCTCCGAGGAGCACTTTTGAGATTTGTACTCTCAAATTTACAGACCTGTAAGTGTTCATTTGGTTCCTAACAATCAGTTATTTAGCTGGGGACAAAATGAAACTCCCTCAAGGGCGCCTGGGCGTCCCCGCACGCCATGTTGAGAACCGGTGTTCTACAGGAAATGCAACACATTATTGTCCAAATAGCTGTGTTAATCTCCTTCAGTGTGATTTTGGAATTTTGCATACCACAGCAAATCCACTAATGACCTGTGGCAGTTAATACCAAGACTCTAGCAAATCCGGAACTTTATTTAGGCCGTTTTTCTTTTAAATTCTAGACAGAACAGTGTAGAGAGAGAGGAAACTGAAGGCATAGGCATGCATCACAGGTCTCTCCAGACAGAATTGATCCAGGAGCATCGCAGCTGTGTGGCCAGCGCTGCATTATGCGCTCATCCACTGTTGTGCCGCACCCACATCGACTGATTGATTGGCAAAAATGCATTATGTATTATGTATCAAAAGGATAAAACAAAATACAACTCATTGTAACCTCCTAATCAAACTGACATAAGTGAATTGTAATAATACATGAAAATAGTTGATCTACAAGCTCACAACACCTTGCGTTGCGACGCGTTGTGAGCCTGTAGATCTGCTATTTTCGTTGAACGCTAGCCCCAGAGTTCGTGTGGGTTTCATGTGGTTAAAACGTTTAGGATTAGGACGTGCGTCTTAATCTGATACATAGATGTTATAATCTGCTATATCTCCTGTTTTTGCAGCACGTTGATCCGCAAACTGGGAGGTTTTTTCATCCGCCGAAAACTCGACGAGATGGGAGACGGGAAGAAAGACGTTTTGTACAGATCGCTTTTGCACGCGGTAAGTCCTGCAAGTCACTAAAACACTAGACTAGAGATTAAGGCTGCACGTAGAGTACCAGGTTCACGGACTGCTGTACTAAGGTAACCTTTCTACCCATGTGCCTCATTGTTTGCATCACACCACCGGGCTGGTTTGAGAAACACATGTCACACATTCTGAATGGCTGCTACGCCTATTAAAGGCTTTACAGTACACAGCACGTCATGATACAAATATTTGACCTCAAAAGACCTATCCAAACATTTTCCATTGTCAGTGAGAACAAACATTCCTGTGTCAAACCTTGAATGTTTCATCTCTGTAGTGATAATCCTGAAGTCTTTGCACATCTCTCCGCTAATACACCAGATGTTGTTGTTGTCAATGAAAGCTGAGAATCCGTTTCTGTCCTTGAAGTGGCCTGCACCTTTGACTCTTGCTTTTATAACCAAAGTAATTAAATACCAGGCCAGCCGCTCCTCGATACCATCGCAGAGCTAGGTTATTATAGGTGCAGTCTGCTTGCTTTTGTTTTGGCAGTTTCGGACGCGTTCATTGGCTTCAATGACGTGTTCAACAACTTGGGATGCCTAAAAAAAAAGCAGCCAAACGTCTGGCAAAGTTCTGTGCTGTCTCTTCTATTATTGGTAGCCGCCAAATACGTCGACGACGTCGTTACTCATACCCTCGAGGATGTTTGTGTATTTTGCTGACTGTACTTTTTATAGCACCGTGTGTGACTCTGTACTTGTACCCTCTTATGTGGACATAAATAAATCATGAAAGTGTGCGTGCGTGTGTGTGTTTGTTTGTGCATGTGAGGGTTGCTCTGTGAACGTGCAACATATGTCTCCTATATAAATTTGCTTTTGTGTGTATTCATCTGTCCGTCAGTTGACAGTGTCTCAACAACAGCTTCTGGGGTTGAAGCCCCCCCAGGCGTTGGCCCTAATCTCTGTCCCTTGTGGTCTGCCTGGGTGACAGGATGGATGTGAGTGTAGCTGACCTCGCTCACTTAGCGCCGCTGTGTGCTTCAAAAGGCTTTGTTATGTAATGGCATTAGTCTATGGCTGGGACACTCTAGTTTCAATTTACACGGCTGCCAAAAGCCTTTTTTTTTTAATTGACAGGGGGAAAAAATCATTGGAATTAGTTTTTAACCCATTAAGACCTGGAACGCAATTTTTTTATTTTAGCTAAAAAGCAGTATTTTACACTTTGGCTATTCAAAAATAGCAGATCTACAAGCTCATAGTGCGGCACCGAGTGCCGCGCTACGAGCTTGTAGATCTGCTATTTTAGAAAAATCGCGAAAATGTGTGCAAATCTTTGAATATATATTGTTTTAAACCAAACATTTTTAACTCAAATCTTTGCTTCTGGGGATCCCTGGAACAAAATATTTTGAGATGGGGGTCGGCAGCCAAATACATATCATTTTGGGGGTCCTTGACATGAAAAAGTTTGAGCACCACTGATTATAGAAACATACGTTTTTCAGAATACTGTTGTGAAGACATTTGTAGAATCGGCTTCAGGTCTTAATGGGTTAAAGACATAGCAGACACTCTTTCAAGTAGTGCCAGTGACAAAAATAAGATTCTAAGTTATGTTTCTTTCCAGCACATGCCTCATAGTTGATCCCATGCATATTGACAGAACTATAACGCTCAAGTAGCTTTATCCTCCATTTCTCCCACAGCTAGGGTACTGTATCTCCTAGGCATGTAGAGCATCTTAAAATGTTTGGCTGAAGATTTTGTTAGTTACAGGCGTACAAGAGTAACATTCTTTGGTTTTGTTTCCTCGATATTGTAGCAACAAGACAAAATAGCAAAATAGAGCAATGACGTGCAGTAACTATAGTGGTAATAGTAAATACAAATAACTAAAATAACTGAAAGATATATACTAACAACGCACACATTAATACAGATGGCAGAGGCAACACAGTTGGCTGTTTTGTGTCTTGCTCAAGGACACTTTAACATAATGTCAGAAGCCTCCGGACATGAACCAGGAACTTGCTGGAACCCTCATAATTCACCTCCAGTCATCACATATAAAGCCCTTGTCGCCAGTGCTTTTTGTTCAGAATGAACAAAGGTCTTGACAAATGACAAATGACTTAGACCCTGAATATGTACTCTGTGCTTGGCTATTTGCATAATGTGGTCCAGCAAGCTTCTCTGACTGAGCGGAATTAATTGAATTAATTGATGCCTCGCCATTATAAGCTACTTATTTGATACAATACTTCACAGTGGGAAACGTTCAAGCACAGTAAAATGGATGGGCTGTGTGTTGGTAGCTTGTAGATAAGAGAATGTACTTGAGACCCATGCAGGCATTGGAAACGGTCACTCTGCTTATCTCACGAGAACAACTGCATGATGTTATAATCGTTCCAAAGTGTTTACCACAGTTTTACCTCCAACTTTCTACCATACTGTAACTGTACATCCTACATGCCTAGAATTATGAGCCAATTCTTATTTAAGTTACTTTAACTTAGCTGTACTCATTTTAATTTTTTTGCGGTTATGTGGACATAATCTATTATTTTCAATAACTATTTATAAATTATATAACTAATATAAACAATATATAAAAATAGATAATTAAATACAGAAGACTAATACTTTTTAATGGCTAAAAAGACAAACAACACACTGCAACCAAGTCAGACTATTTTCATGGATATATGCTATGGTAAAACTTGTTTTTAGCATTATGGTATCATGTATAGTAACACAGGTATCATATCATTCTTTTATGTATTCTTTCTTGTCAATCACAGTGTTAAAATTATGTGAATACAGTTTTGCCACAGGCACCGGCGTGAACATTTTAAACTCTATGCACTGAAACGTCAGTTGCCCTTGGAGACAGTGTTGCCAGATTCTGTGAGAGAAACAAGCAACCAGGTCTAGGAAAACCAGCCCAAAAGAAGCAACTATGGGCCACATGAGCACTTTAACAACAGCTATTTGAAAATAGCAGATCTACAAGCTCACAACGCGTGAGCTTTGTAGATCGGCTATTTTCAAATAAAATCTTGCGGGGAAATTATAATAAGCAGATCTGGCAACCCTGCTTGGAGAGCGAGAAGAAAACACTATTGTTATCATCTCACTTCCCAACTCACTGTAAATCCCATCTCTGTTTCATGCCAAAGTATCTTGCTCTCCAAAGCCGCCTCCATGCAGCTGTGTATACATACTGTACCGAGGAACGAGCGTGACACAGCAGGGCCCTCGCTGTTTGTGTGTGTGTGTGTGTGTGTGTGTGTGTGTGGGGGGGGGGGGGAGTGTGCATGTGTAAGGTGAAACTGTGTCCCCAACACTGTGGGTGACGAACTCTGACCTTCAAGTCGCAGTCAGACTGCGTGCGTGCGTAGTGTAGCTGACACAGCTGTTATCCTCAGTTGACGCATTGACTTGTCTTTGCTATCTGCTTTTCCTGCTTGCTTATTTATATGCTAGTCGTGCTGTTACATGACTGACAAGCAGAATGCGGATCTGATTGAGGACAAGGAAAACATTGAAAACGAGTAATTTTATTGGAAAAAGCCAGGTGTGCTGACTCAGCGCTGTCCTAGTTGCATATCGATAGTGTGGGAATCAGTTATGATCATTCCATCATCGGCAACATGGTACCAGTGTTGCCAGATTCTGTGACAGAAACAAGCAACCAGGTCTAGGAAAACCAGCCCAAAAGAAGCGACTATGGGCCACATGAGTACTTTAACATATACATCAGCTATTTGAAAATAGTAGATCTACAAGCTCGCGACGCGTTGTGTATTATTTATTTTCAAATAAAATCTTGTGGGGAAATTATAATAAGCAGATCTGGCAACCCTCCATGGTACACGAAAGTGCATCATATCTGTATCGGCATCGGACGCCAAGGGTACCTGACCAAATTGTGAAATATGAGGGGGTTGGGAGTGAGAATGCATTGTTGTTATCCTACTTACTTTGTAGCACTTACTTTTTGTTTGTTTGTTTGTTTAACACAGAATTAACCTGTTGTTGGTTGACACGGTTAACCACTTTCAACACAGGCAAAAATAAATTCCAAACCTTCTACAAGCTCACAATGCACCACAATGCGACACATTGTGAGCTTGTAGATTTGCTATTTTCCTACCTGACACCATCGCACGACAAGGTGTAAAATAGGGCTTAAGTGGTAAATTACTGTCACCTTGCACTTTGATAGATGGTAAAATGCCTGAGTTGTAAATTGTCAAGTACATTTCCTCTCTGTCTGTGTGACTGTATGTGCCTGTGTTTCTGAATGTGTTACTGTATGTACCCGTTACTATGTGTGCATATGTGCCTGTGTCTCTGTTTGTGTTACTGAATGCGTGTGTCTCTGTCTGTTACTCAATGTGTGTGTCTCTGTCTGTCCCACTCCAGTACACGGAGGAGCTGTTGCGTCAGCAGCAGTTCTTGGAGGTGTTCCTGGAGGGCACGCGCTCGCGCAGCGGGAAGCCGTCTCCGGCGCGGGCGGGCATGCTGTCCATCGTGGTGGACACGCTGAGCACCGGGTCCATCCCGGACGTGCTGGTGGTGCCGGTCGGCATCTCCTACGACCGCATCCTGGAGGGCAACTACAACAGCGAGCAGCTGGTGAGCTGGGGTGGTGTGTGTGTGTGTGTGTGTGTGTGTGTGTGTGTGTGTGTGTGTGTGTGTGTGTGTGTGTGTGTGTGTGTGTGTGCGTGTGCGTACTTGCATGAGTTTTGTTTGTATTTCTGGGTTGTATATGGCTCAAGTGACAGCATTTTTCCTACTACTAATTTTACAATTACATTGTTTATCCTTTATTGCATTGGTTCTCAAAGTGGGGTCCGGGGACCCCCAGGGGTCTGTGGGGGCGTACCAGGGGGTCCCCACAAAATGTGTTAATATAGTGTCACAATAATTTCAACCACTTTAACCTTGTATACTTTGCCCATAAAACAATAGCAGATATACAAGCTCATAGCACGGCACCGAGTGCCACGCTATGAGAGCTTGTAGATCTGCTATTTTTGAAAAATCGTGAACATTATTTTGTCCAAACCTTTGAATATATATATTTTGGTGGTCCGCGACCAAACACAGATCATTTTGGGGGTCCTTGACATGAAAAAGTTTGAGAACCTCTGCTTTATTGTATTGAGCTTGAGAACACCATTCAGAGTAATAGGGCGACAGAAGAGTTCAATGGAGAAGTGGCGCCATGTTCTATTCGGTTCCTCAAGCTACATTGTTGACTTGACTATTACCTTTCTTAATCTCCCGGAACACCTCTTGCATTTACTTGTTTGAATTCAGTTTGTTGGTAAAACGTGTACACTGTTAATTTGATAATTACAGCACCGTAATGGCCTAAACTCGCTTTTAAAGAGTCCTGTACAAAAACCCTAGATTACTACAGTAGCAGTGCATTAATATTAATGATGTTGATGATGTCCCACCAGGGGAAACCCAAGAAGAACGAGAGTCTGTGGGGCGTGGCATGCGGCGTGTTCCGCATGCTGAGGAAGAACTATGGCTGCGTCCGCGTCGACTTCACACAGCCCTTCTCCCTAAAGGTGATGAACATGAACACACGCTTACAGTACGCAATACACACCCACGTTATACACATTCACTCATTCAGAGAGCCAGTGCAGATATCAGCATTAAACCCTTTAAGACCTGGAACGCATCTGTGTCACTTTTTGATTTGAGCTAAAAAAAGCATTATTTTACACTTTGGCTATTGAAAAATAGCAGATCTACAAGCTCATAGCGCGGCACTACAAGCTTGTAGATCTGCTATTTTTGAAAGATCGAGAAAATGTGTGCAAATCTTTGAATATGGATATTTTTAAAGCGAACATTTTTAACTCAAATCTTCGATTCTGGGGGTCCCCGGAACAACATATTTTGAGATGGGGGTCCGCGGCCAAATACATATAATTTTGGGGGTCCTTGACATGAAAAAGATTGAGCACCACTGATATAGAAACATACGTTTTTCAGAATACTGTTGGGATTTAGGAGACAGAATATAGAATAGAATCGGCTTCAGGTCTTAATAGGTTAAGCGTTCATTCAATCTTTTACTCATTGTTTTTGTTTATTTAATCTTTATTCTTATTCTTATTTATCTTGGTTTGGTTGTCGACTCTTCCTCTAACCTCTCCTGGGTTTCATTCTGTATGTTTGTCTGCAGGAGTACTTGGAGTCCCAGAGAAGTCGTAACATACCACCAACTCTGTCCCTGGAGCAGTCCCTGGTCCCGACCATCATCTCTGCAGAGTATGTTCACACACACACACACACACACACACACACACACACACACACACACACACACACACACACACACACACACATGCATGCAACATTACATCTGTCTGTTACATCTGATTCATAGGAAATCTCGCAAAGGCATGTTAGAACAGGGTCAGAGAGAGGTAGAGCAGACAGAAATATATCAGGCGTATACATTAGTTTAGATAATTTCACAATCAACAATATCCTCAATGATCCTCAATTAAACAATCTAACTTAGTTCGAGGTCCTGAAGCAGCATAGAGAGATGTTTTTTTCTGAATTGATTATTCTACTTTATACTTACTTATAGTACTTCTAAGTGAGTCTTTGTTGAACAAATAATAATAATAATCTCTTGGGTGTTTTCTTTTTGAAAAATAGTGACCTTTACCGATACTGTACTCAATGCAACGTAATTCTACGGTCTGTTTTTTCAACATCTTTATCAAGGGCACCGATAATTTGCAGAGGTGTCAGTCTCTCTCTCCTATAGGCTCTATGTACAGCAGCCATATTGTGAAGAAATTCACAGAGAGAGTAAGGGTCCATTTGGTTCCATTTGTTCACTCTCAGAGTTATGGGGGTCGTGGAAATTAAAAAGTCTGAGAACTACTGTGCTACACTAAATGTAGCAGAGCCTTCATTAGTATCATTGGTAACATTATAAGTGATAATATGGCTGCTGTGCATAGAGCCTATTGGAGGTTACTATATTCCCCAGCTCTACGGGACGCTGCAGTTTGCACGCCAACACTGTGCCCTTGAGCGTCCAGAGCACACAGTGGGGTGCGGTGCTCTGTCCCCAGTTTTCTGGGGCCCCACGACGCGGCCCCACACCAGCACAGCTGATTCAACTGTCGCACGTTGTTCAGTCGACTCAGGTTTTTTTTTATGTTGTACTACAACAACAAACAACACCACCACCACAGAAAAGGCTGAAGTCTTGAGTTCAAAAACGGGCATTCATGTCGACTAAGCTTATTGGAAATGAAGCATTACCAACAGAATAGTTTTATTAAGTGAAGTTGACTAGGATCGTTGTGCCGTTGCAGCACCCTGTCCCCTTGGGCAGACATTATATTGATGCTATATTTAAGCAGCATGACAGAGCCATATGGATTACTGTTGGGAACGTTTTCACAATAATGTGGCCCAGGCACAATAAATCACTGCATTGAGACATAGTGAAACATGCTAGCACCGCCGACACCATTTTGTTGCATTGCTAACATTGTAATCCATTTTATAAATGGTTCCGCCCTGCGTTGGTTACGACCAAGTCTTATATGAAGCAAGCATGTTGGGACTATGTTGATTTCATATGTATACTGAGCGAGACCCCTCCCCCACTTCATATGTCGCCTATATAGGTCAGGAGCCTCCTGTTTCTGTAGTGTGAGGAAGCTTGATGTACAGGTACAACCCCCTGGACATGATGCTACTAGTATGTGGCTGATTGCCAAGCAGGGAGGCATTGGGTACCATTTTTATTGTCTTTGTTATGACAATTGGGGCGTTTCTGACAAACCTGCAATAATTGTATTGATTGACAGGCAAAGTCTTAGTTAATTTTACTCAGAAGAGTGAACTAATTGAACCATATGGACCCTAACAGTTGTGTGAAATTAAATACATTTTTATAAATGTAGTTTTATATATAATTTTATACATTTGAAACCATATTAAATCCAAACCGATACTTAAGCAAATTGATCTCATTTAAATCTTTTTTCAGTACACCGAAGGTACGTATCAATATACCAATTGGTTGTACACTCTTCGAAGTTAAATGAATACTGAGGATTTTAACTGTGCCAAATACCACTGCTTGCAACTTGCTATGTTGTGGTTAGCGGTTGAAAGGAAGGAACGATAATATTGGACAACTGGACGATAGGCCTGAAACCTTCACTCCTGTTAACAGTAATGAAGGATACCTTCAATACAGACAGACTCAAAAAATACAACAATAATATTCTTTATCTTTAATTGACGTAGTCATACAAAATGTTTATTTTTGGTATTAAATATGCTGGAAGTCCTGGTTATCCTGTATTTAAGAGAAGATAAAGTATTTTGGCACCTGCAGGCATAGACACAGCAACAGCATTACAAGATAAAACACCATTACATTTGATAAAAGCATATTGTACAATCAGTTAATTAGAAATTAATGCATCCCGGTGGGAGACATGACACTTTTACTGGATGTTCATGTCGATTTGCATAAAGGTTTCATGCTTTGATTGATGATTTAATTAACATCATTGTAGCAAGTGAGGAAGGGTTGAGGATTTATGAAGCTAAAACTACGATTTAATGCAAAGCAAATCCTACATGATGGCTACCATTCTGCTCAGATCAGCATGATTGTTAATTAAACGATTAAATCATGCTTTGATTCTATTTGCTCTTGCACTCCTGCAACTTAACGCTTTGGCAAGTTTCACAATAATAAATACGTGGAGTTGTACTATTCTCACAAACGTGTCTGTCTACTTTAATGCAGTGTTGTATTCATGTCATTTTAAACATGATAAAAGTACCGTTTTCAATTAAATGAAATTTTAATAAAGTGCTAAATCACAACAAAAATATCAGAGACCCGACATTTCCCCCCTGAGCAAGCATTTGGCGACAGTGGCCAGGAAAGACACAGACAGAGAGAGAGAGACCACAATGGAAACACGTTTTTAAATTGTTGCACTGTGTCATACCAAAGACTGTAAAAATGGGACCCAATGCCTCCCTGCTTGGCACTCAGCATCACGGGTTGGATTGGGGACAAGTCCCTGCGACATACTAGCGTCATGTCCAGCGGGTGTACTTGTACATCAGGCTGCCTCACGCTACAGAAACCGGAGATAGGCTTCTGCCCCAATGGGCCTCAGGGCTCTGCAAGGCTTACTTACTGTGTACTTTTGAAAATATTCACAGAGAGAGAGAGAGAGAGAAAGAAGCAGCCAGAGAGAGAGTGGGAGACATAGAGAGAGCAAGAGAGGGGGAGAGAGAACATTTTGTTTGTATGTTCTTACGTAAGCACTTTTTAAAAAGTGGTGGAGGTGGAACCAACTGTGACCCCCCCCCCCGACAGTGTCTTAAAAATGGGCATCTTATGTAAGACTTACATTCAACAAGTTCAACGTCTAATAAAATACAGCTTCATTGTCCAAGGGGAAAAAAATGTCCTTCTACTCCTCTTAGTTCCTCTTTATAGTCCATGCCATTTGTCAGAGGTTTTGTGTGTCCTTTTACAGGCCTGACGCTGTGCAGTTTGAGGGCCAGGAGGAGGAACAGGCCGATGAACCGTGCAGACGCCAAGTCATCGCCAACCTGGCCAAACACGTGCTCTTCAGTAAGGAACCTGTCAGCTCTCAGCCAGAGCTTTCGCCATGCTGTTTTATTCATCACCACTGACCATGGCACAGTCTGGCCAAGCAGCATACAAGTGAAGTCCTGAGTGTTTCACTTTAACTCTGAGACAAAATGATTCCATTTGTGCACTCTCAGAGTTACAGACCCCTAAGGTTAAATGAACACCCATGATTTTCCTTTGCATGTCTGCTTTTTAAAGATGAATTGTGTTTCCGTTTTATAGATAAAGGTCTGTCACTTGTTTCTGAGTAGAGATTCACATTTTTATTTTATTATTATTTTTATTTCACTTTAGAGTTAAATCAATACCCTGGATTTGGCTGTAAAAGCATTCCAAAACCTGGCCAAAACAGTTAACATTTAGCAATCGGCTCACAAAATGCCAGTAATAATAGTCCACTAATGCAGTGGTTCTCAACCTTTTCAGGCCATGACCCCCCAAAATAATCATATTTGAACTGGGGACCCCCCACCCTGACAAGCACTTGTATGTGCTTGTCAGGGTGTTGAGGCATAGGAGTTGAGGCATTACATTTAGTTTGACTCCGTTCCACATATAACTATTGTGAAAATGGCTGATGTACAAGCTCACAACGCCTTGCAACGCCTCTTTCTTATATTATTTGACAATTTGGCCAATGTTTGACCAGCTTTTATAATATAGTTTGTTGATTACTTTTGCACTAATGGTCTTTTCCTTTTTTAGGTATTTAAATGGTCTAAGTCCTTAAATTGTCACTTCACTGTTATCTGGGAACCCCCTCCAAATCATGTGGGGACCCCCCTGGGGGTCCTGACCCACAGGTTGAGAACCACTGCACTTACGCTAAAAATGGTCCTTGTCGCCATCCCAATGCAAAGCTCGACACAGCCCGAACCCCACAATGAGAACCAGTGCACTCAAGCACTTGCATCCAACCGTTTCGACGTAGCCGAGCAGAATCCTGCAGCTTGACAGCTTTTTGGCTCATACGGACGAGAGGATAACGGATGAGTCATTCGATTTATTGCACTGCCCCGGATTGTAAGCTGGAACTCCCAAGTCATCAAGAGGTGCAACAAAAAAAGGCTTGTTTTCAGCTTTGAGGTGGCTCTGGCTCACATTTCTGCCCTGCCCTGTGACACCTACGCCCCACGTCCTGTAACCAGATCAGAAAACATAGGTCACCCTCCTCTTGTTTTAGCAGTGAATCAAAGCCTCCGCTCCGCTGTGCTTTAGAGCACAGCCCGTTCATTAGCCCATTAAAGCCGGGAACGCATCTCGTGTCATTTTAGATTTCTTTGAGCTATTCAATTTTTCTTTTTGAAAAATCGTGAAAATTGGTGCAAATCTTTGAATATATATTGTATATACCAGTAAGCAAAAACAATTACTCAAATCTTTGCTTCTGGGGGTCCCTGGAACTAAAAATATTTTGAGATGGGCGGGGGTCCGCGGCCAAATACGTATCATTTTGGGGGTCCTTGACATGAAAACGTTTGAGCACCACTGACATAGAAACATGTTTTTTCAGGAAACTTTTAGGATTTAGAAGACATTTGTAGAATCCCCAGAGGCAAAGATTTGAGTTAAAAATTAAAAACATATATATATTCAAAGATTTGCACACATGTTCCACTTTTTTTTTTTTAATAGCAGATCTACAAGCTCACAGCGCTTTAGATCTGCAATTTTTTTAGCCAAATAAATCTAAAAATTGCACAGATGCTTTCCCCGGTCGTACTGGGTTAACTTGCATTCCTCTTCCTGTGTGTGCACATGCCGTTCTTTAACACTATTCGTCTCCCTACGTAGGCACATGCCTTCAACCACTTAAAACCTCTTGACGTACGTACTGGACCTGGGTTGTCTCTGTACTTGGACTTTCTTCTGTCAACACCAAATGTCTTTGCCAAAAATAAGCTCACATTAGGACACGTTGTGAGCTTGTAGATCTGCTTTTTTTTGGCTGATGTTCCCCCCATAATATGGATGCTGGGGAACCGTTCAAGTGGCTAACTGTAATTCCTCTTCCCACGTACTTTATTACTTTATTTGGGTATTTCAAAAACATTTTTTTTACTTGCTTACTTTGATAATCTGATACTACTACTTCAAGTCCAGACTCCACCTCAGAGGCAAATATTGTCCACTACAATTATTTGACAGCTTTAGGTACTACTGTAGTTACTTTGCATATTATACAAAAGAAAGCATACATTAACCAACTAAGCCCTATTTTATACTTATATTTTTTTATTTGAAAAAATGGAGCTTGTAGATTGGCTATTTTTGAAAAATGTTTGACAAAAAATGGAGTACTTTGCTTTGGTATTGTATATTTTGTGGCCAATACTTTTGTACTTTTATTCGAGTAACATTTTGAATGCCGGCCTTTTACTTGTAACAGAGCATTTTGTTTATTGTGGTATTTACTTGAGTAAAAACATAAACATAAATCAGAGTACTTCTACCACTGCTTACATCTTACGACGCCGGCGTTGCACCTGCCTGCCACACAGCTAAAGCTTGTGTAATGCGATCCGCCGCGCTACCTTTTTTAAATAGTGCCATTTAACTGGAATATCACCCTGGTGCATTCAGCATCACTCCTTTCCCCCCTGACACGGCTCAGGGATTTGTCCTGCACACAGTGAAAATCCTCAGTGAGAGAGAACCACTTCTCTCCCTCAGACCCTTACCGGTCTGTGACTCAGGGAGTGTGCAAATGGAACCAAATGGACCCGTACGGGTCCATTTGGTTCCATTTGCACACTCCCCTGGGTTAAAACGAACGCCGGTGCTTTTATTGTGTAGTGACGCCACATTAAACCTGTTCTCCCTGGCTTCATTCAACCGCATTCTCCTCCGCTAGCTTTGTGTTGTTGTTTTTTTTTCTCCTCTCTTCTGCTTCTTCTAAATCTCAGCCAATCACGAGCCTCCCAGCCGGATGGCATGTTGTTTTCAGCCAATGGCGCGGAGGGGAGGACAGCTGGGGTGGAATTGCAGTATCAGTGGTGCTGCTCGTAAATGTTTTACATCCCCCCGTGCGTTGTGTTCAAGATGACCGTTCACACTTCTCGGCTGTCGGCTGCCGTGTGTGTGCATGCACGCACGCACGCACACACACACACACACACACACACACACACACACACACACACACACACACACACACACACACACACACACACACACACACACACCACACACACACAGAGCATCCTCCTCTCTCTCTCTCTCTCTCTCTCTCTCTGTCATCACTTTAACTGACTTACAGTATGCTGTACAGCACTGGTTCTCAACGTGGGGGTGTGTGGACTCCCAGGGGTCCTTGGGGGGTGGCAGGGGGGGGGGGGGTTCCAGGGGGTCCCCCAGCTGAATGATTGATAGTAGACGCCTGTTCCATTTGTACACTCTCAGAGTTAAATGAACACTTTGTACAGCATAGACTGGGGGGTCCCAGAAATGGAACGTTCTATCAAAATGTGGGGGTCCGTGGCCTTATGCATATCAAACAGGGGGGGGTCCTTGGTTGAGAATCACTGCTGTACTGTATATGGAACTTGTGCACTATACAGTAGCTCTCCCTACCATGGAACAGATCTGTGGAGCAACGGCTGAATTTGATCGTTTTTCAAACAGGATTGTGATCAGTCTCCTGTGTCTCTGTTGACCATTCAGCCTGTCCTCTAGCCATGTGGTCAACCTGTGATCCTCAGTGGTTAAGGGGTCAAGGGTCCAAGCGTATGACGTATGCAGTTTATCAATTCGTCTCTTGTCTCTTGTGTTCATTTTACCCATTCAATCCAGGAAACGCATACTGTGTCATTTTAGGTTTTTAGCTATAGCCCATTATTGTATACTTTGGCTATTCAAAAATAGCAGATCTACAAGCTCATAGCGCGGCACCGAGTGCCGCGCTATGAGCTTGTAGATCTGCTATATCTTTTATTTTTATTTTTTTTAAATCATGAAAATGTGTGCAAATCTTTGAATATATACATTTTTCAAGCGACCATTTGTAACTCAAATCTTTGCTTCTGGGGGGGGGGTCCCTGGTTTGAATGGGTTAATCTTAGTGTGTAAAAAATGTACCCTTAAGATCCATTGCTGAGGGTCCATTTCTTTTTTTTATTTACAGTATGTGTCATTGACCATAGCGGATCATTCAGTGTGTCCCCTTCCTGTCCCCCTCCCTCACAGCGGCTAACAAGTCGTCGGCGATCATGTCCACCCACATCGTGGCCTGTCTTCTGCTATACAGACACCGACCGGTAAGCCTGGCACCGAGGGCCTCTTATATCTTCTCCTCTCCTCTCCTCTCCTTCATCTCCCACTATACACAGCCTTCATCAGTCCCAAACTCGTCGCCCTCTCTCGTGTTCCTCCATCCCCCCCACCCTTCCACTGAACTCTCTCTCTCTCTCTCTCTCTCTCTCTCTCTCCCTGCACCTACTCCACACCGCTGCTGTCTGCGTACAACAGTGTTGTGCCGCTGCCCTCTAGAGGCACAGTGCTGCAAGTGCTTGACAGCGGAACACAATTGCTGAAATGTCCATTGCTTGGAATAGGCTCTAGTCTACACTTTTCACAGGTGTTACCAATGATACTAATGAAGGCTCTGTTACAGTTAGTGTAGCACAGTGGTTCTTCTCAAACGTTTTAATTTCAAGGACCCTCTAACTCTAAGAGTGTACCGGGTCCATTTGGTTCCAATTGTACACTCTCAGAGTTACACCCACTCAAGGAACCATGAGGGTCACTGGACCACACTTTGAGACCCACTGGTGTAGCAGAGTGTTTCCAGTGAGCCAACATGCACAACATCATCAGCACTCTGACTCTGACCAGAATGGAACAGAGCCTTCATTAGTATCATTGGTAACACCTGAGAAGGAAGTAAGGAAGAGGCCCAATTTCTTTCCAATATGGCTTGCTGTGCATAGAGCCTATACTTTATTTATATGTTTATTTGGAAGGGACCGCGCATATTAATGAACACCACACATACAATGCTGTGTAAATACACCGGATTTAGCAAGAATGCTAATTTCCTTCCGTAGTCCTCATACAGAATACAAGCAACATTACAAAAAAAGAGCACATGTAAACATTGGGGTCATACCTATGTTCCCCGGACCTATGTTCCCCCACTAAGGTTATGGTTAGGGTTAGGTTTAGGTTAGGTCCTATATTCCCCGCTCTCCTAGGAAAGCGGGGAACATAGAACCTGGGGAACATAGAACCTGGGGAACATAGGTACGGTCCCGTAAACATTACTGTAAGGGTACAAACGGAAGAGAAAAAACAACAGTATAAAAGGCCTAGTTTTGACCTAAGATACAAGACACTCAAGAAAACTAGAACAACCCATGTATTGAATTGTTCCTCATGTCCTTTATGTATTCTTGCACATTTACATTAACCATAATTGAGTAGAGAGGGTTGCATAATGTTGACATAAGTCGTCATCATGTCATATCAGGTCTGGGTCAGATTCAGACACATTTTTTACATGCTATATGTTAATGATAATATGATCCCCCTGCTAGAAGGATATCAGAACATAGATCCGTGTCTGAGCTCTGTTTTTCTTTAGTTGGCCTCCAACATGTCTTTAACACATTGTCTGCCAAGGATGTTTTTTTTTTATTCCACAAGAGGGTACTCTAACACAACTTAGGAATGATCCCTTGACTCTGAGAGCAGGAATGGACGGATGTGACATCATCCCAAAAAATGACACTTCCGTCCACTCCTATGTTATCAGTCAGTTGTGGGAAAACACATGTAGCCCCACCCCCCAGACACCCATTGTTTACATCTGTGTACGCACCGCAGCTCCCGTGGGTCTCCGTGGATCGTCAATATAAGGTAAAAAACGCTGGCATGGGGATGAAAAACAATGTTTTAATGCTGGCAGTCAATGTGTTAATTGGTATCCAAAATGTCTTAAATTGGCCTCCAATTTTTTTTATTATTGGCCTCAATAATTTCTTTAATTGGCCTCCAAAAAGGTGTATGATTACTGCAATGAAGTCCTTAATCTGAATATCATGGCTATGGTGTTTGCATGTCCATTTAATTGGAGTATGATCAAATAATCCTGTCCGCTGTAAACCCACTCATTTACCACCCACACCTCCACCCCTCCGCTGTGCGTTGCAGGGCGTGGTTCTGTCCAAGCTGGTGGAGGACTTCTTCAACATGAAGGAGGAGATCCTCTCGCGGGACTTTGACCTGGGCTTCTCGGGCAACTCGGAGGACGTGGTGATGCACGCCCTCCACCTGCTGGGGAACTGCGTCAACGTGACCAGCAGCGCGACGCGCAACGGCGAGTTCACCGTGGCGCCGAGCCACACGGTGCCCGCGCTCTTTGAGCTGAACTTCTACAGCAACGGCCTCTTCCACGTCTTCATCTCTGACGCTATCATCGGTACGTAGAGTTCCACGTGTTCATCTCTCTATATGCTGTCATCAACACGCATCCGTCCAGGGGGTTAATGCTCACGGCATGAGCATTTTAATAGCACAGATTGGGCACTAAGTATATAATAAGAACATTTGGATATGTCATTGATTAAAAATATAGCTTTAAAGGTTTCATCACATTAATTTTTTTTTTTCATGACCTCAATTACACCCAGGTCTGGGGTTTTCTGAATAATTAGGGATTGGCCCCTGGACTTTGATTTCACAGTCCATTAATCCCGCCCCCTCTCCTCCCCGCCCCTCCCCTCCCCTATCCTTCTCCTTTGGGGGGGCGGAGCAGAGGCGATGATTGACAGGCAAAATCCCTCAACAGCGACACCCGCAGGCAAATAGTATTTTTTTTTCCATTGCAGCTGAATAGGCCTCAGAACACAGAGAGAAGAAAACCTGCCATGGCCTGACCATGATAAAGACTTTTAATGTTTTGTAAATCTAAATGTCATGAAACCTTTAATATTGGAGACTATGTTATATTTCCCAGTACTAATGTACGTCTCAAAGATGAACACGCTCAAGTTATAAAGACTCAAGTTAATTTGAAGATCAACGACTCTTCTGATTAGAGCAGGTTTAGATTGTTTTGTTGAAGTAGTTCCTGTTTCCTCCCCCATGCAGCCTGCTGTGTCCTGGCGTTGCAGCGAGAGCTGTTGGCGGAGGCGGGGCCTGAGCAGCATGGCGATCCCTGCAGCCTCCTCCTCAGCCAGGAGAGGCTGATCCGTAAGGCGGCCAGCCTTGCCCACTTCCTCACTAACGAGGTGGCCGTGGCCCCGGTAAGTCCCGCCCACCACACTGCCTCCTCCTTCCTTAACCAATGCGCTCCCTCCAGATCCTCAGAATCCCCGAAACAAGCCCCGAAACTCCTCAAACATCTTCATGTCAAGGACCCCCTAATTCAGTGGTTCTCAACCTTTTCAGGCCGCGACTCCCATCATATTTGAGTTGAGGCATTACATTTAGTTTGACTCGGTTCCTCAGATAAATATTGTGAAAATAAAAAAAAAGCCTCTGTCTTAAATTATTTGACAATTTGGCCAATGTTTGATATTTTTTATATTTAGAATAGTTTGTAGCAGGAATGGTCTTTTTTCATTTAATTTCTTTTCTTTCCTTTCTTTTTTTTATTTATAAAAAGGTCTTAAAAGTCCTTAAATTGTCACTTCACTGTCATCTGGGGACCCCCCTCAAAATATTGTGGGCTTCCTGGGGGTCCCGACCCACTGCCCTAATTGATATGCATTTGGCCGCTGACGCTGACCCCCATCTAAACAACCCTCACAATAGAAGATTTGTGTTATAGAACACAGGAGAATGCAATGCTATGCAAACCCTATTTTTGAATAGCCGAGGAATAAAATGTATTAACTTTTTGTATAGTTGTATATTGCAATGATAGTTTGTTGGAAAAAATCCCAAGGTGGACGCCCCTCAGTGTGCCTCAGCACACCGCTTGGGAACCGCTGGAGTAGTTTTCAGCGTCTTTGCAAGACTGCAAAGTAAATCCAGCTCTCAAAATAGCTGGTTCCATCATGTGTTGTTGTGTTCTCCTCTCCTCCACCCCACAGCCCTGTCAAACCATCTACCAGGTGTTCCATGACACTGTGACCCGGCTCATCCAGTATGGAGTCCTCTATGTGGCAGAGGTCAGTTGTTCATTGTAATGGTGGACAGCACTCGGTTCCTCTTTGGTGACGGGTGAAGGTCTCTCCTCTAGGGGTGCAACAGTTAATCAAACTAATGGATTTAAATAGACTAATCGATTTTGAATCCTGAAAATAGCAGATCTACAAGCTCACAACGCGTTACATTGTGAGGCAACGTGAGCTTGTAGATCAGCCATTTGTGCACAACGCCACCAAGTGTAAAACAAGTTTTTAATCAGACTAATCGATTCAGTCAATTATACAAATCAATTTGACATTTTGATTCCTTTATATATAGGAAAAAGTATATTATATTATATAATAATTAAAAAAACGATGCCTCTTGGTTATTCAATTAATCAAAAACGTTATCGATAGAGTAAATACTAAGAAAATAATTGAGTTATAGTTACATAGTATTATACTAATAAATACAATTATACTGTCGGTATCACATACAGAATGTATCAAGCGGGGAGCAGAGTAGTGAAATATCCCTTTAAGCCCTACTCTGCTCCCCGCTTGATACATTCTGTATGTGATACCGACAGTATAATTGTTAAAGGATTAATATCAACTCATACGACATGACATGACATTTATGCTCCCGGGTTAAGAGATAAGGTTCAAACCAAAGTAAAATATCACTTTTAAGAGTTCGCTTCCCATAATTCTGCTGGGTGCTGCTTGGCCTAAAGGCAACACTCATATTAAAAAGACGACTATATAAGTGTTGTCATTCTTCATTATGCTAATGATTTCTGCTAATGCGTTTCAGCCAAAGGCCTGGTAAAATATCACTTATAAGAGTTTAACCCATTAAAAACCAGGAAAGCATTCCGTGTCATTTTAGGTTTTTGTGTTGGGCTATTCAAAAATAGCAGATATACAAGCTCACAGCGCGTCACTTCATGCCGCGAGCTTGTACATCTGCTATTTTTGAACATTTACCAAAACAAATCTTGAAAGTGTTTGAAAAATGTAGTTTAGAAGGCATTTGTAGGATCGGTCTTCTAAGTATTTCTCATCATAATGTGTGTGTGTGTGTGTAAGGAGGACCAGGAGGAGCTGAGCCCCAGCCCCACAGATGAGCCCTGGCCCAAGAAGTTTCCGGAGCCGCTGTCCTGGAGGAGTGACGAGGAGGACGAGGACAGTGACTTTGGGGAGGAGCAGAGGGATCGTTACCTGAAGGTAATCATGGGCATATACAGGGATCTCCATATATGGGCATATTAAAATGGATACACACAGACAGACAGACGGGTACTCTGAAAATGGGTACAGCGGGTAATGCATGACTGTGTGGGAGCATGCATTCCCAACTTGCGTCGCTCCCGACTTGCTTCTTTCCCGAGTAGGCCAGTGCCCAAAGGGCAGTTTTAGTGACAATGGCACAAAGGATATCCCTAGGCCTGTCACAATTATTACATAATCGCCTAATTGCAATTATTTGAGATAATCGCAATTATTTTTGCATAATCGTCATAATCGTTTCATGTTGAAAAATGTTCATACATTTTCAGCATCTTCCAAAAATAGCGGAAATAGCAGATCTACAAGCTTACAACATACGTGTTGTAAGCTTGTATAAAATTATTAAATGTGTCAGTAATTTCTTTGTATATTTAAGTTATTTGTCATATCCGCCCTGTGCAATTTTAAATTTAAAACACATTTAAATTGTATTCATTATGTTCCAATGTTAAATGCCAAAAACACGATTAAACCGTTAATCGCAATTATTTCTGTGACAATTAATCATCAACTTAAATTTGTAATCGTGAGAGCCCTAGATATCCCGTCAAATATCAAACACAAAAACATTTCCGGACAAAGCAGCTCAGGTCAATCTTCATTTATTGTCTTTCTGTCTTCGTCCACTAGGTGAGCACGTCTTCGGAGCCCCAGGAGTTCTTTGTCTTCCTGCAGCGGCTGCTCAGCCCGGTGCTGGAGGCCTACAGCGGGGCGGCCATCTTTGTCCATAGCCTCAGCCAGCCCATGGCCGAGGCAGAATACACCCAGCAGCTCTTCAGATACCTGCTGACCCGAACGGAGAGGGGCATCGCCGGATACGGTACGACCACACGCTAACACAGCATACTGGACACTCTGGCCTTGAGCCTCAAGCCAAATTCGTATTCTTATGCCCACCATGTTTATTTGGGATTATGTGTTTGAAGTCAAATAAGGTATATAGAAGGGGAAAAAAACAGCCATCAGCTATTTACACACACTACAAAATAGAAATCATCGTCCAATTTTCTGTATCGTCCACTATATTATGAATAAAATAATGGAATCCAATAATCCAATTTAGAGTTGTTGTTTCTACGTTGTCATGCTGAAAAAAGACTTGATCACACTGGTGATTGCTCCCCGGTGATTCCTAATTACATTTGTGTTATTTCAGGTGAAAGTGCAACCCATTACCTTGTCAAGAACACAGTGAGGACTTTCAAAGAGTTGGGGGTAAGAGAACTTGTTGAGGCCACGGTTATGAGGTGAAATGATTAACCTTATGAAAATATATATTGGTATATTGTACCAAATGCTATTGCACCTAATAACATTTTTTTTATAGATAATTACAGATGTTATTGGGAATACTATTCCAGATGTCAGTCCTTTAGTGTTATGATGATGCTGGGGGGTGCTGTTCGTAGAGGCACAGTGTTGTTGTGTTCTGTTCAGTGATGACTCTGGGGGTCTATTAAGGCCCTGTAGTTGCCTTCCACATGGCAGCAGAGTAAAGGGATGATGACAGGCGTGAGCCACATCCTTCAGAATGTTTCTGGCCCTGTGGAGGCAGCCAGCGTGATATGTACGCCTCCTCCAGCGAGGGCAGGAAGAGTCCAATTATTTCCTGGACAGTGTTTATGACTCTCAGGAGAGCTGCCATGTCTGCTGCTGAACAGTTGGCACACCATGCCGTAATGCAGTATGTGTTCTACATCTGTGCCTGCTGTAGCTATAGTGTACCCATTTGCGCCTTCCAGTGGTGGGAAAGTAAATACTCAAGTGCTGTACAGTTTTGAGTTACTGTAGGTTTACTTTACTTGAGTATTTCCATTTTGCAATACTTTCTGATTGTACAGTAATTGGATCATTCATTGAGCAAACTTGAAGCGTCACGTATGTTTCAGTGTTTTAGTATCCAATGTGTTATTTTTGGTTTTAGTTTTTATTTAGTTTTTCAGTTTAGTTTTACAAGCACATATAATAACTAGTTTTAGCTTTGGGGATTAACACATTCTAGTTTAGTTTTTATTTAGTTTTAGTCTTAGTTTTAGTTTTATCTGCCATTATGAGGAAAGGTGTAATTATGGAAAAACAAAACAAAGATGATTATACATGCAATTCTATTTCGTTTGATTTTTTTTTAAATATATTTTTTAAACATTTTATTTTAGTTTCAGTTAACGATATTCCCTTTTTAGTTTTAGTCTTTTAGTTAACTATAACAACCCTGCCTTTGCACGCCCGCAGGTCCTAAAAGAAAGGCGAGAGAACCGCGTGACGACCGTGGAGCTGAGCAGTACCTTCCTACCTCAGGCGAACCGGAACAAGCTTCTGCACTACATCCTCGGTTTCACCCTGCTGTGACCGCGCCCCCCAGGCCCCGCCCACAGCCCCGCCCACAACCCATGCTCCTTCCAATCAAGGGCTTCTACCGGCTACTTCTAAACCACTCCCAGGTGCTACTCTGTGGAAAGCTTTACCAGGAAGTGCCTTCACGCAAAAAATCCGCTAACTGTTGTCTGTTAGCCAGATGACTTGAAGTCTTCCCTGTTACTGTACGTTCCATTAAGGTTTTTCCTTGTCGCCCTGTCTTAGAACTGTGCAGCTAGTTAAAAAAATAATGAATTGTGTAAACTTTTCTGTGATGAGAAGACGGAGATAGAACATAACTAGAGCCCGGCCGATATATACGTTTGGCTGATGTATATCAGACTCTTTTTTTTTTACGACATCTATAACGGCAATTATGCAGCCAATGTGTCCAGATTTATAACTACTTTCAACCTGTTGTCCCCATTGTAGGCCATACCTATTATTATTATTTTTTTTTAAATACCCATATCTACAAGCTCACAGCACATTGCGTTGCGATATGTTGCGAGCTCGTAGGCTATTTCTTTTTTTGTTTTGAAGGGCTTAAGTGGTTAAATACAATTAATATATATATTTATTTACTTATATATCAGTCAAAACATCGGTAGTCGGTGGTCTAGTACAGTGGTTCTCAAAGTGACTCTCTGGGTTCCTTTAGGGGGTTCTAACTTTACCCTTACAAGTCTCTAACTCTGACAGTATACAAATGGAACCAAATGGACCCTAACGGGTCCATTTGGTTCCATTTGTATACTGTCAGAGTTAAGGGGAGACCATTTAACTCTTGGTAACCATTGATCTCTAGGACTTAACAAAATGTGGATCTGCATCGGACCCAAAACAACTGGCATCGGTCGGGCTCTCAACAGAATGTATAAGAATACCTATACAGTTAGTCAGTGTCCTCTTTCTGTGTCCTTCCTCTGCTGGTGAAATTGGAGTGGTATTTGAAGTTTTAGGATCAAGAATACAACACTGGATTCACTCCAGTCATCTAGCGGATGAACATCACACGAAGTCGACAGCCATTGGTTGTACGCAAGCAAAAAAAAGAATTCTCCTCCATAGATGGTGGGTAGCATTGACCATCAACAATGAATTTTTTTGTTTAGGTTAACTTTACCTACTGTACTGTATTTGCAATGTCAGATTCGTCAGCAGCCCAGTATTACAGAGAGTTGAAGCTTACATTTGGGGGGGGGGAAACTAACAATTATTTGAAGACATGCCTCTTAGGAGATGGCAGTCTTTCAGTACATGATTTTTAACACCTGCAACTCAGTGTTATAGTATTATAAATTGAATAATTGAATAAGAATCGCAGAATTCTGAGCGATTCAAATCAACTCGGCAAAAAAATCTGTTTCCCAATCCCAAGACCCACGTACCGAAATATTTTCATTGCATTTACTGTATGCATCTACAAACATTTAGTGACTAGCCATTTCAGTGATGCAAAAAAAATAGTCTTCTCGCCTGAGCCACTAGCATCCAAGTGTATGTACTCATGCATTTATATTTTGTTCTATATATAAATATATATATATATATATATTTGTCATGGGTTTGGAAAGGAGACAATGTTTGACCTGGGTGGATTCCTAACATCTCTCTATCTATGAATGTTACAGAGCAGATTACGTCTAACATCAGAGCATAATGTACCGGTAGGCTCTATGCACAGCAGCCACATTGGGCCTCTTCCTTAATTCCTTCACAGGTGTTACCAATGATACTAATGAAGCACAGTGGTTCTCAAATGTTTTAATTTCACGGACCCCCATAACTTAGGGGTCCATTTGTACACTCTCAGAGTTACACATCCGTAAGGGGCCATTTGGAACCCCCTCGAGGAACCATGAGGGTCCCCCAAGTTGAGGCCCTCTGGTGTAGCAGAGTGTTTCCAGTGAGCCAACATGAACAGTATCAGCACCCTGTCCCTGACTCTGTTTGACCAGAATGGAACAGAGCCTTCATTAGTATCATTGGTAACACCTGTGAAGGAAGTAATAAATAGGCCCAATTTATTTACAATATGGCTGCTGTGCATAGAGCCTATTCTTGTGTTCTGCATCGTCGTTGGGGAATGGGTTGGTTTTGGGATTAGCGGCAAGACCGTTGCATATTTTCCCAAGACTGTATAACGTCTGTTGGGTGGAAACCTAAATATGTTCAGAACTTTTTACTTTTCAGAATTCAAATTAAAAAATAGCTAAAGTAGCAGATCGACAAGCTCAAAACGTGTCGCTTCGTGCCACGCTTTGATTCATTTTTGCGTGACGCTGTAGTAGGATCAAGTAGGCCGTTAAAATATGGATATTAGAGGTTTCTGCCCGACAGCAACGATATGTCAGACATACAGATGTAGAGTAGTAATTCTTGTGTTCTGCATCGTTGGGGAATGGGTTGGCTTTGGGATTAGCAGCAGCAGACAGTTGCATATTTTCTCAAGACACTGTATAATAATTTTTTAGAGCACAACTTCAAATAGCCTCCATTTGCACTGCTAAAGGAAAACTTGGAAGTTGTCATTCTTGTAGTTGGGCATTACGACATGAACTGGATTCTATGCTACTGTACTGTAACTGTACATGATACATATCTACTGAGTATTCCATTTTATTTGCTAAACATGCAGAGACAGTGTCTCCTGGAGTTTATTATTTTTGGAAGAGCAAGGCCGTGACTTGTCGTAGCCTCTTGTCTAAAAACCTTGTGAACAAACTGGTTAGTTGAGTAGAAATGAAAGACATTTTTCCTCCTTTTGTTTACCTTATTTTATATGCAAACTGAACAGCGGTACACATTCTGCTAGTCAGATGGTACTGTAGCCCTTAACCACTTTAACCTGGGTGTCCCTATTTTGGGCATGTCGTTATAAAACTGCTTGACGGCGATGTGATGCGTCGTGAGCTTGTAGGTCGCTGTTTTCGCAACTCATTGTATGACGACGTATATAGGGCTTAACCACTTAAAACCCCAGCATCCGTATTTGTGGGGAAAGCTTTGGCTGAAAATAACAGATCGGCAAGCTCACAACTCGTCAGCGAAAGCTTTCCCCATGATAACAGAAAACTAAAAAGACACTAGCATATAGCCCTGAGGGACTCCGGTCAACCATATGGGGATTAAGTGGTTAAGTGGTTAACAGACAGCTTGGTCTGTCTGTCCTCATGTTTCCTGCTAAAGCAACATTTCACTTTTGATGGAACATTTTCATTTTTGGTTGGAGCTGGATTTAAAAGAAAAACAACACCAACCAGAAACAATATCACCTTCTAATATACAGTAAAACATCCCTTTTACTGAGGTCATTTGTCTCAATATTTTGAGACACATTTTGTTTTATCCTTTTGAACTGGTGAAATCAGGGCAGATGCCCCTGAACTCCATACGGACAAGTGAAGAATGTTTTTCCAATATGAAATGTTGCTAGAAAACCCAGACTGCACAGTATCTGTGCAGCACATGTAACGCTAATATTTTCCACTTTGTTTGTTTTTATAACAGCCTCCTGTTACAATGACATTCAGCATTTAGTTCCTGTTAGAATACCTCTTGGAAGTGTGTCTTTATTTCTGCCTAATTGTAAAACCTTTTTTTTACCTGAGTACAGCCACCTCATTGTAACAATGCAAGTCATGCACTTGCTTGTTGAATTAAGTTCACAATCAAATAGGATACAACTTTACGCTGGGCTCGCAATATTACATGTAACTTAATTCCATGTGCCCACAGCTGATAAGCAAAGAAAGGAGTGTGTTTGGGTATTGGTATAAAGGTCAGTGGAAGTATAAATAACTATCTTCATAAGGAAAGGTTGGGTAACACAAACCTTACATTACATGGGGGAAAAAAATAGTCTCCAAAATGGATGTAATAAAATAGTCGCTTGTAGTCCTTGACTACAAGGTTAAATCACACATAATTGCACACACATGATTTTTATTTAATGTGATTACCATGGCTTGCGAAGGCTAGAAATAACTTATTTAAATTAATGTAAATGCCTTCATATAGCTTTGTGAATATTGCAAGCCTGTCTAGGACAATGCAGTCTTCCTGAAAAATTTAGATGGGGATATGTATGTGAAATACATCTTCATGAAAGACTAAAAGACTAAAAAAATATAAAAAAAAATATAAAATCAATAAAAAATAGGTAGATTTCAAATGTTACATAATATTATCTACATTTTAATCTAAATTAGCACAGAATATGAAATGTGCCGTGTGGTGTTAAATATGTGTTACCAGTAAGTCATGTTGTGGATCAGAAAATGACATCAAAGGTACTGTATGTTGTTGAATGGACAAGTATGTTTTTTAAAATGGGAGAAAAAATAAATAAGTGGGCACAATATTAAATCACAATTACTTGACTTCGATCAGTTGTCAGTTGATTATTTTTGGCATTATTGAAGCTCCTTGTGAGCGCCTAGCGCTGTAAAGCAATACTGAACCCAGAAATGCAAAGGACCCCAAAGTGCACCCCTGAGGGACTCCTCTACCAATACATAACATCCACAATACTGTACTGTAGTTATACAGTATCTGCTGGTCGCCTTTTAATCTCATCTGCACTTCAATGTGAACTCTTGACTTAACCTGAGAAATGTATCTTACAGTCTAGCGTGTGAATACTTTCTTTTTGAGCAGAATGATAGATATGTGGGAAGCAAAGTCAGCTTTGCTCTTGAATGTATCTCTCTCCCCCCCCCTGTCCCCCCCGGATGGTCAATGTGATTGTTTAGATTACTCAATGTGCACAATAATCTTGTTTCGTTTTTCTTCTGATCAATTCTGAAAGGTGGTTTAAATTTGTCGCTACTTAACCATTTTAAGAGTAACTATCCAAACTGATGCAAGATAACAACCACGATTTGTAGCATAAGAAAATCTCTGCGCCCGTAGGTGCAGGATGCCTTTTTAATGCACTGTAGTGTTTCTTGTGTGTGTATTTTTTTTCTTCTCTTTTGTTATGTTGTGTGCATGTTAACAAGGCCCACATAGCGTGGCCAATAAATAAAAAAAGAATCCCTCACTGTAAAGTAATTTAAGGAGCTAGAACCAGAGCAGTTGAGTTTACCATCATGGTCGAATCACCAGCTACTGGGGAAAAAAAAGAACAAATGTCAATGGTTTTGTTTCTGTTCGCGCTTCCCCTAGCAAAACCAATGTCCAAGCACAGTTGACATCTTTAGGTTTTGTTTTTAAATAAATTAATGTTAGATTAACAATGGTGTCTGTGGTCTGTCTTTATTGTGGAGGAGATGATTGCTGCAGTCATGCATTGTTTGATGTCTTAAAAGGACCCCTGGCTAATAAGCCAAATATGCCTTAATACAGTACATTATAATTGCCCTCTATAACTTAAATATTTTATTTATTTTAGAAACGGTTCATCTTTTACTCAAGAGGGAAGTATTACGTTGTTTTTTTAATTTTCACATGCATTCCATAAATTACATAGGTTACACCACACATGGACAAATGACATCATCAACTTGCGATGGGCATTAATTTGCTCCTATTGAGTGATAGATATCTATTTCTAAAATAAATAAAATATTTAAGGTGTTTTTAATTTTACATTTTAGTTATAGAGGACAATTATAATGTATTAAGGCATATTTGGCTTATTAGCCAGGGATCCTTATTTAAAAAAAGCTACTTAACAACAGTCAAAAAGTCAAATGACTATCTCATTGTGAATGTCTGAATGTGTTTTAACTGCTTGATGATTCCCTGTTATTTATTTATTTTAAATTCAGACAGGGTTAGAACTGTGACTCTCAAAACATGTACATGTCAAGGAGCCCCCAAAGGGATAATGTACTGTATTTGTCCACGGACCCCCATTTGAAAAGATTCTGCGCCAGGTACCCCCATAAGAGGAGAATTAAAAAGAAAAAAAAAATATTTATGGGGCTCCATAATTTCCTAATTTGCCTGGGGGGCCCTGGAACCCCTTCAAGGACCACTAGGGGGGCCCCAGGACCCCAGTGGGTTAGAAGAAGGCTGAGAGGGGGAGGCAGAGAAAGATGGTGGCTATAGGCCAATTTATACTCGTACAACCGTGTTGAGTGATGGTCATATGACTAACTATAAATGAGACATTATCCACTTTCAACCTGATGTCCCTATTGTGGGCATTTCATTATAGGGCCCCAAAAAAAAAAACGTTTGGTTACATTTGTGCACTCTCTGTGTAGAAGTCAGACGTAGATGACATTAACCCATTCAATCCGGGAACGCATCTGTGTCGTTTTAGATTTCTTTGGCTATTCAAAAATAGCAGATCCACAAGCTCATGGTTATGAGCTTGTAGATCTGCTATTTTTGAAAATAAAATCGTGAAAATGTGTGCTAATCTTTGAATATATATATACTGTATATACATTTAACTCACTAAATCTTTGCTTCTGGGGGTCCATGGAACAAAATATTTTGAGATGGGGGGTCCAAATACATATCATGAAAATGAAAAAAGTTTGAGAGCCACTGATATTATAGCAACATACGTTTTTTTTAAAAATGAAGAAGGCATTTGTAGAATCCCCAGAAGCAAAGAGTTTTGTTTTAAAAAAAACATACATATTCAAAGATTTGCACAAATGTTCACTCTGTGCTGCGCTATGAGCTTGTAGATCTGCTATTTTTTGAATAGCCCAAAGTATAAAATTATGGTTATAGCTACAAGCCTACAAAATTGAAAATTCCGGATTTAATGGATTAATACAGTACATTATAATTGCCCTCTATAACTTAAATATTTTATTTATTTTAGAAACGGTTCATCTTTTACTCAAGAGGGAAGTATTACGTTGTTTTTTTAATTTTCACATGCATTCCATAAATTACATAGGTTACACCACACATGGACAAATGACATCATCAACTTGCGATGGGCATTAATTTGCTCCTATTGAGTGATAGATATCTATTTCTAAAATATTTAAGGTGTTTTTAATTTTACATTTTAGTTATAGAGGACAATTATAATGTATTAAGGCATATTTAGCATATTAGCCAGGGATCCTTATTAAAAAAAAATCACACCCTGTGTGAAGTGGGCGGTGTCTTGCTAGCTAATCACAATACTGAATGGAGTCAACCAATCATGTACAAAAGATAAATACATTTATTGAAACACTCTTTATGATGGACGAAACCATAACTTGAAAAAAACCAAATTTTGGTTTTTTTCAAGTTATGGTTTCTTATATAGGGCTATGCACATGTGTCATGTGACACTGGCCAATCACAGTCCTGAATAGACTGTGATTGGCCAATCACAGCGCGGGATAATTCTACAAATTTCCTGGGCCCAGATCACAGCGCAGGAAAATGTACATTTTTCCAAATCTCACTTACTGTATAGGGGCGGTTTCACCGCCCAAAAAGCTACTTAACAACAGTCAAAAAGTCAAATGACTATCTCATTGTGAATGTCTGAATGTGTTTTAACTGCTTGATGATTCCCTGTTATTTATTTATTTTAAATTCAGACAGGGTTAGAACTGTGACTCTCAAAACATGTACAGTCAAGGAGCCCCCAAAGTGATAATGTACTGTATTTGTCCACGGACCCCCATTTGAAAAGATTCTGCACCAGGTACCCCCATAAGAGGAGAATTAAAAAGAAAAAAAATATATTTATGGGGCTCCATAATTTCCTAATTTGCCTGGGGGGCCCTGGAACCCCTTCAAGGACCACTAGGGGGGCCCCAGGACCCCAGTGGGTTAGAAGAAGGCTGAGAGGGGGAGGCAGAGAAAGATGGTGGCTATAGGCCAATTTATACTCGTACAACCGTGTTGAGTGATGGTCATATGACTAACTATAAATGAGACATTATCCACTTTCAACCTGATGTCCCTATTGTGGGCATTTCATTATAGGGCCCCAAAAAAAAACGTTTGGTTACATTTGTGCACTCTCTGTGTAGAAGTCAGACGTAGATGACATTAACCCATTCAATCCGGGAACGCATCTGTGTCGTTTTAGATTTCTTTGGCTATTCAAAAATAGCAGATCCACAAGCTCATGGTTATGAGCTTGTAGATCTGCTATTTTTGAAAATAAAATCGTGAAAATGTGTGCTAATCTTTGAATATATATATACTGTATATACATTTAACTCACTAAATCTTTGCTTCTGGGGGTCCATGGAACAAAATATTTTGAGATGGGGGGTCCAAATACATATCATGAAAATGAAAAAAAGTTTGAGAGCCACTGATATTATAGCAACATACGTTTTTTTTTTAAATGAAGATGGCATTTGTAGAATCCCCAGAAGCAAAGAGTTTTGTTAAAAAAAAACATACATATTCAAAGATTTGCACAAATGTTCACTCTGTGCTGCGCTATGAGCTTGTAGATCTGCTATTTTTTGAATAGCCCAAAGTATAAAATTATGGTTATAGCTACAAGCCTACAAAATTGAAAATTGGATGGGAGCATGGTGGGAGTGATACAGGAGGACAGCAAGTATAATTGAAAAGTGACAGAGGGGAGGAGAGTGCTGTTAGATGGATGGATGGATGGATCCAGTCATCATAACAGCACTGCAGCACCAAACACAGGACAGGAGTAAAGAGACACATTTAAGCCTCACTAGTGAACAATAAGAAAGGAATGAGCAGGTAGAAACGTACAGTAAGTATAAATAAGATACAAAGTACCCAGAAAGAAGTGGCCGTGACTTCTGTGAGTTTTACATGATGAAGAGGAGAAGACGGGAGCGACGGCTGTGCATCTTGCTATTCAACAAGGAGCAACTGGACCTCACTGTCAAGGTAGGAGAGTTTCACCTGCTTAATATAATACAAATTAAGCTAGGATCATGTCAAATTTTTATTAAAGGTAGGGTAAGTAGGGTAATGATTTTTTTTGTTGGGGGGGGGGGGTTGTTAAAAAGGTTAAAGTACTATATTCTGATAGTAATCATTGCTACAGAGCGTTTGTTCTGTAGCAATGATTTGCAATGATTGTTTGTTAGAATTATGTGTATTCTAATCTCTATGTACAGTAAGTGCAAGTCAACAGATTTAAGGGAAATACATTCTCAAGTAAAGTAGCCTACAGATCCTTAAAACTGTTACCCAAGTACAGCAACTAATTGTATTTCCTCCCACCTGTGTGTGTGTGTGTGTGTGTGTGTGTGTGTGTGTGTGTGTGTGTGTGTGTGTGTGTGTGTGTGTGTGTGTGTGTGTGTGTGTGTGTGTGTGTGTGTGTGTAGGTGAAAGCTACGGGTCAGGAGACATTGAGTCGTGTGTCAGAGCTGCTTGGCATTGAAGATCTCCATCTGTTTGGTCTGGCTCTTCTCAGAGGTGGGTTTATGTCAAATGATTATTATTTACACAATATATAGCTCTTTTACTACATGCTTCACATGACAATAGAATCAATACAAATATAATTCATATTATTTTAGAGGCCTACAGAGGAGTGTGTGCCTGTGCCTTTCTCTGTGTGTGGGGGGATTGGTAGTACATGTTTTGAATTCATTTAGTGTGGAATGCAGAACTGGGGAGAAGCTATTACTGCAGTGTTGAGATGTTTTCACATGGGAGGAAACGTTTACAGTGATAACAACAATAGCCTATGCCTGAGAAGTACATTCACCTACATTTACCCTTTTTAATGTGATTTTCTCCTCAGCCTATGAATACAAAATAGACAAATAAAATGTGTCTACAAACGCACACACACACACGCAAGCAGGCACACAACACAACACACGCAAACACGCACGCACGTGTGCACACACACACATGCATGTTAATGAATCCACTCACTAGCCATAAGTAAGTAAATAAACCCTTAGTTATACAGAGTATAAATTAAGGCTTCATTAATTTAACATTGGTCATCTCTGACAGTAAGTTAACGGAGGAAACGTTTCATCCATGATAGTACAGCTGTTTTGCTCACCCCATTTGTTTGTTTACCTATCTGTTGTCTGCACAGATGACGAATATCTGTTTATTGATTTGGAACAAAAGCTGAGGAAGTATTTTGGCAACGAATGGAAGAGAGGATCTTTCACAGTGAGTCAGGACTAAACCCCTTAATGCTGATTATTGAACTGAAGCTTTGCATCTTTAGTCTCTCAAGGTTTACTCGTTAACATTAACTTAGTGCTCAATGTTACTGTCAGTTATGTTAATACATCTATATCATACAAAGTTATAAAGTAGGCTATATGAATAGTTTCTAATACACTACTATAATTCTCTCTCAAATGAGTAATGAAATAGAGTTTTGATATCTGGTTCTTGTTATGTTTAATATTTCCAGGGAACCTTTGTCTTGTTTCTGAGGGTGCAGTACTTTGTAGAGAGCGAGCGACTCATTTCGTGAGTTTTTCTTGTTTTTTCTCTTAAAGACATTTCTCCAAATGTGTAGAAAGCTATACTAATATAAACAGTGGTGGAAAGTAACCAATTACATTTACTTAAGTACTGTACTTAAGTGCAATTTTGAGGTATTTCCAATTTCCAGTACTTTTACTTATACTCCACTACATCTCAGCGGCAAATATTGAACTTTTACTCCACTACAATTATTTGAAAACTTTAGTTACTAGTTACTTTGTAGATTTTGATTATTATTACAAAATATACATTAACCACTTTAGCCCTATACACATTTCGGCCATTTGAAAATAGAAGATCTACAAGCTCACAATGCGTCGCAATGCGACGCATTGTGAGCTTGTAGATCTGCTATTTTCAAAAGATGTTTACACATTTGATAACTTGAAATGGGACATTCTGCATAATGAGTACTTTTACTTTTGGCACTTTAAGTACATTTTGATGGCAATACTTTTGTACTTTTTTATTCAAGTACATTTTGAATTCCAGACTTTTACTTGTAACAGAGTACTTCTATATTGCAGTATAGATACTTTTACTTGAGTACAAATGCCATTTTATTGTTGCAGGAGCAGCAGGGAACATCAGCTCTATTACACAGAGATGAGACAGAAAGTGCTTCGTTCCCGGGGTCACCACCAAGAGGCGCTGTTCTTCCAGTTGGCAGCCGCTGCTCTGCAAGCAGACCTGGGAGACCTGGAGCAGAGACAGATAGGAGAGGAGGAGAGGGGAGAGGAAGAGGAGGAGAGACAAGGAGGAGGAGGAGGAGAAGGGAAAGAGGGGAGCCAGAAATATAGACAATACTTTCTTCCTGAAGATTACTTCCCCCCTTGGGTGTGTGTCTCTGTGTGTCATTTAAAATGTAAATCTACAATCTGTAAGTTTTATGTGCGTTGTCTCCTTCTCCTGACGGAGAAAGGTTTTGATTGATTGATTGAATAACTTTATTAGTCAGAAATGTCAACAGCACGAGGTACAGTCAGACATTAAGGTTACAAATGTGCTAGCAGTTATATTGTTTTAATGTACTCTACCATACAGATTGGTTAAAATAATATTTTATTAATTAAAGTAAGCCTGGATAGTAGCTTTAAAGGACCTGCACACAATCTTAATGGTTTTGAAAAATACTTTATTTTATATATCTCTATAGGAGAACTAAATTGGATTAAAATGATTTGTTTAGATCTTAGATTTGTTCTAGTCCATCACATAGTTTATCACTCAGATGAATCACTCAGTAATATGACAAGCGCGTGTGTTTTTTTTTTGTGCGTCTCCAGTTGGTCAAGCGTCGCGGCCGTGACTTTGTCCTCCGACACAGCCCAGCGCTGCACAGAGAGCTGAGAGGTCTGTCCCCGGGACAAGCCATCCTACGGTTTATCAAATATGCCACCAGCCTGCAGGACGGACCAGTCACCTTCTACAAAATGAGACAGGTGAGGAATAACTATCACACTGTCATTTACAAGGAGTTAGTTTGCCCTCTACTGTATGATCACAGGAAATATAACAATAGACATAGAATAAAAATAATCAAAGAGTGATTTAATGACATGTTCCTATGAGGGCTTGATTAGGTGTGCTATAATGCAGGCATGCCGGACTGTTTATTTATACGCAAGACATGCTGTACACCAATGTTATTGTCAGTCCACTAGAGCAGTGGTTTTCAACCAGTGGTCCGGGGACCGCTAGTGGTCTTTGAGGGGATTCCAGGTGGTCCTCAGCTAAATGATGGAGAGTTGGTAACCAAATGGACCCTTATAGATCTTTTTCATTCTACGCTCTCAAGAGTTAAATTATTGTTAAACATCTGCATTACTTAATAAGAAGTCTACACAATTAGAGAATGTAGAAGAATTGTTATGTTGATCAACGTTTGCCTGTTATCTCTCCTATTGGTGCCAACATCAATACAGCATGGAATTGAGGACAAAATCTTATCCAACAACAGCAAAATATTCTAAGTTTTGGGTCTGAGAGTCTAAATCTCATCAAATGCTGGTCTGTGGCTCAAATGCCCTATAAATAATGGACCTTGATATGGAAAGGGACTATCTGCAGTGAAATAAATAAATGATGGTATTTACAATCTGATCCATTCTCAGCCCTGCACCAATCAAAGTCACTGGATTGGTTTAAAGATGGGGACTCAGGGGAGTTAAGAATTCAGAATCTCAACAAAAGACACTGGTGTCTACGTGACAAGAAAGAGACACTGGTGTCTACATATTGACAAGAAAGAGACAGAGGAGAACGTGGTACAGTCAGCTGGGGCATTAAGGCCACTGAGGCCTCAGGGCATGCCATTTTTTTGAGGGGCACAAGGCCAAACTGAGGGGCAACGACGGCCATGGCCTTCGTGGCCTCCCTGAAATTCCTGCCCTGCCTGTAGCTAGCCTGTAGTGGTGCTGACACTAGTATAACCTCTAACTGGGAATTGGAGCTCTCCGTGGTGCTAAAGAGTCAGAGAGCGGCCAGTGGAATTATGCCCCCCTCAGTCCTGGATTAAATGATCAAAGGACTCCCTCTGGTGGAGAATAAGTTCTTTCATCTTGTCAGCCTCAACTGAAGTGGACCCAAACCATGCAAGACTGTATCCGTCTCAAACCATGCCAGGAAAATGCCCCGACAGCACTGGCCCCCTCACTGTTTGGGCAAAGCAATCAGGCCTGTGCCGTTCTCTTGGTGTGTGCCACACACCTTGTGGAGAATATGGCTGATCTGGCCAAATCCAACATCTTTGTATAAGTACCTATGATGGTTGCACCCCTGAACACGCATTTGTCTTTATAATGAGAGGGGTTTGTGCAATGCAACCCTACTATAACATCCCTTTCTATGTACAGTAGTTGTCCACAGTCTGTTCTTGCTGACACAGTCTGATCACGTCCTGCATTGATATTCTCTGTTGCCTGAGGAAGAGTTGTTTAATTGTTTAATCCCTCAAAGTTTGTACCCCGCCCTGTCCAAAAAGACCTCCCCATCTTTAATCTGGAGGAAATTACGGAAACTGAGGTGGCAAACATCATCAAATCACTGAAAGCATCCAAAGTCAAGGATGCTCGATACAAACTTTTTTAAAACAAATGCAGATTCTCTGGTGGCACCGATCACACATCTGGTAAATCTGTCCATCAGACAACGCACTGTTCCTCCTCAATGGAAAGTTGCTGTAATAACGCCAATCTACAAATCTGGCGCTAAAACTGAAATATCAAACTATAGACCCATAAGCATCCTACCAGTTATATCAAAGGTGGCTGAAAAGTGGATTGTCAAATCTATCATCAAACATCTAGACAAGGGTCACACCCCACTGCATCCCATGCAGTTTGGGTTTCGGGCCTTTCACTCCACTAAATCAGCAAACTGCCTATTCATAGAAAAATTGAAGTGTGCTTTGAACAGAGCTCCCTGTGCAATGGCGGTGTTCCTGGACTTCAAGAAGGCGTTCGACACCGTCTGTCACCGGGTCCTCCTGTCCAAATTAACACATTTTAATTTTTCTCCAGAAGCTATACACCAGAAAACAGTGTGTAAGTGTAAACAGTGTTAAATCCCCCTACCACACCTGTTCGGTCGGTGTCCCCCAGGGCTCAATACTAGGTCCAATTCTGTTCTCACTGTACATAAATGACCTACCTGAAGTATGTAATAATCTACATGTCCAGATGTATGCAGAATTGCAGATGATGCCGTTGTACTTGCCCATGGTAAAAGCTATGCAGAGGTGTCAATAATCTTAATCTCAGCTCTGACAAGCATTCAAGACTGGCTTATAGATTCATGTCTGCTCTTGAATGCCAAAAAGACAGTCTGCATGGCCTTCTCCAAAAGACCAGTTGTGTTGGAGTCCTCAAATGTGTTTCTGGGTGGGGAGGAACTTGAACTTGTCCCAGAGTTCAAGTACCTCGGAGTCATATTAGACTCAACCCTAACTTTTAAAAAACATGTGAAGAAAGTCACAAATACGATTAAATTCAACCTTCAACATTTTTTACAAATTAGACCCTTCCTGACAGTTGGAGCTGCCAGATCGTATCTTCACTGTATGATCCTATCACACATTGAATACTGTTTTACAAACTGGTCTTGCACAGGCGTGACGATTCTAAAACCCATTGAAAAGCTCTACAAAAGTGCGCTCAAAGTGTTTGACAGGAAGCCTCACTCTTATCATCATTGCAACATACTCAGGAGGCTCAATTTTTTTCACTGTTTTTTTTAAAAATAAAAATGTCAACTTCCTGTAGATTTTGCCATTTTTAATAAGTAGAAAACCTGGACTGGATCCGCGGATCCGGATCCAGATCTCCAAATAGTAAAATCAACAGGAAGTTGACATTTTTATTAAAAAAACAAACAGTACTGGGTTTGGTGATGTTCTATATTGTCTGAATCAGCTATGTTTGCGTTCGTTTATGTGCTAAAAGAGTGACTTTGAGAGCTGTTTTACCGTACAATGTAAGTCAATGAGGAGCATAATTTTGAATTATCAATTTCTAATCAATGGAGCAATTATTTTTGATTTCTTGCCCACCTTTGGAGTTACATCATGGCAAGGTAACTACACAACCCAAACCTCTACCAAAGTGGTCTTTCCTACCCTTAAATCCTATGTACTTTGTTGACAGAGGTCCCCCAGGGGTCTGTACCTCATTTCTTATCTCTCCAACCAAATCTCTTCGCAGAAAACAGCTGATCTACAAGCTCACAGCGCGTTGCAGTATTTCACAGTAGTTCGCCTATTATGACATTGCCAGAATAAGGACACCAGGGTTCATGATGTTTAGCAAAAATAATGTCCCCATTCAGCTATGATTATACTTACTACATTATACCATTTCATTTCGATCATTGGGCACATTGGTCACTGTGTCAATTTTCTTGGACCCTAGTTAATAATTGCACTACTTCTAACATAACAGCACAGGGAAAATGTGCTATTTACCTTACATTATGAATAAATTCACTACGACTCCAACATTTGAAAGAATTTAAGAAATTTAATGAAAGAACAATATATAACGTTAAACTATATACAGTACATGCTGATATACACTATACATAAAGATTTGATTACAAATTGACTGATTCATACTGTACATTTGAAACAAAGCTGGTATACACTATACATAAAGAATTGATTACAAATTGACTGATTCATACTGTACATTTGAAACAAAGCTGATATACACTATACATAAAGAATTGATTACAAATTGACTGATTCATACTGTACATTTGAAACAAAGCTGATATACACTATACATAAATAATTGATTACAAATTGACTGATTCATACTGTACATTTGAAACAAAGCTGATATACACTATACATAAAGAATTGATTACAAATTGACTGATTCATACCTACATTTGAAACAAATAATTGAGAATTGAAAATTAGACGATTCAAAAATGTATGATTGACATTTGGAGAGAGAAAATGTATTGAAACGATTATTGAAAAGAAAAATCTCATCAAATGCTGGTCTGTGGCTCAAATGCCCTATAAATAATGGACCTTGATATGAAAAGGGTTGAAAACCAGTGCACTAGATACACAAACATTTTGGCCTTGTTCCATCTGCATCAAAAACAATAGCAGTGGTTAAACAAAGTTGTACCTGCATCAACAGTTCAGTCCATCCATACATCAAATACCTGTAGCTGTAGTGGTGCTGACACTAGTATAACCTCTAACTGGGAACATTGGAACTAATGTCTTAGTTCCAATGTTGCAGTGGTTAAAAAATGACCATGCCCTAGACTGGCTGTCTAACTTGCAGACAATGTATAAAGTAAATAAAGATAATTAAATGAATAAGTATAATCAAGTATTAATCTTGCGTGTAGCATTTAAATCTCCAAAACCATCTTCTGAGCCCCAGGATGATCCCGAACCTCCAGAAATATTGATAAAGGTAATGCCCAGATCTCTCCTGTGACACCAGCATTGATGAAAAAATGTTTTCCAGACCGACGTGTCAGTCTGGAGGTTCCTACAATTGTCAAGTGTCCGTAAACAGGGCAATCACCTGCCTTTTTGCCCGGATTGGCACTTTAAAGTCTCGTCTAGGCCGGAACCAACCAAGACTGTGGTGGTGTACTGCTGCTGTTAGGTGGCTCTCTTGTCCTGCCCAAGGAGCAGCATGAGATCAACATGGAGGCACTGATATTGTCTCGTGATGATCGGAGCCTGCAGCTGTCTTTTTCGCACACTCCTTGTCGCCGATCTTTTGTCTTGATACCGCACCTGTGCGCCTGACGTCGAGGCACCAGGCTGAGGGAGGTCAGCTGCTCCAGCAACATGTCCAGCTCCTGCAGGCTTCGCTCACTCTTCCTCCACCCCAGGTCTGCTGACTGCTCTGCTCTCCAGCTTGCCACCTCTTTGTTCTAGAGGGAAGAGAAAACACATTTCAGGTCAGTTAAAAACAAAGGATCCCACAATAGGACTTTGATGTAGGGTTGCAACAGTTAATTAAACTACTGTAATTAATGAAAAAAATAAAGTGATCTTTAAGAAAATAATTGATAGTTGCAGCCCTTTGTTGACACTGGAGTGAATGTGGAAATGATCTTGATTCACACGGTCAAGATAATTTCATGTGAGGATCCTTGACATTAAAAGTTTGAGAACCACTGCTATAATTCCATCAAAGCCGTTCTTTATGGATACTCACTCTTGGACTCTTTTCCCTTGCGCAGGAAAGCCGGGCTGAAGTCTTAGTCTTCGGTGGTGCGGAAACTGCTGGTGCTCTCCTGAGTAGATTGAGAGATAACATTTTAGTTAGTCGTGTTCTTAAAAAGGGCCTCTACAGATGTTAAACAAGTGCAATATCATGTTAATTCTGTTTCAGTTCTTGAGAGGATGATCAAGTTCACTCAGAAGAAACAGGATTATTGGGCTTGTTGCTCATAAACAATTTTACACAACACAGCAGTATGATGCAAAATAAAATGTCCCCAAAGGGTACCTGGTGGCTCCGACAGCAGCTCCATGTCTTGCGAATCACAAGGATACACCTTGCAAGTCTCTTCTTCCATCCAGGTCTCTCCTCTCCCTGTCCTACAGGCAGCTCTGGTGTCTCCTCACACTTTCCTATCTAAATAAAGGATAAAAATGCCAAAAATAAACCCCTAACAGCTCATGCAACCGAAGTAGTAAAGTTCAGTTCAAGACGTCCTTCTGGTGTTAAATGTATTATATTCTTTCAGTTTGAATGTTAAAACATTGTAAATCATACAAAATTAGGATTGACACAGTATTTTTTTTAAAAATCCCACTAAGTCCCACTAATGAAACGTCTCTGTTGGGTGCAAATACAGTACTGTATGTCATATGTCCAAAACTGTTACTTTTTAGGATTTTTTTTTTTTAAATAGCAGATCTACAAGCTCGAAACGTGTTGTTATTTTTGAATTTGAATCCTGAAAAGTAACAGTTTTGGACACATGTGGTTTCCATCTGACAGAGACGATAGATATAGGATTAATGTTTGATTAATAAAATGTAACAAAATATGGCATTGATTTGAATCAATTTGGTCATTAGTTTATCTGAAATGTAAATGTTTTTCAGGCAACAACACTTACAACATATTTGCCTCTTGTCCCCAGGCCAACTCGTGAGCGTAGAGACCTGCGAGGTGCTTCTGTCTGGTTGACTTTGGAGTCTGGAAAAGCTGGTTGCTTTTCTCCCACGCTGAAAAATTTGATGAGATTAGTCAAATTAATGCAATGAATCAGATTACGTGTACGGTTAATTTATAAAAAATAAAAGACGTTTAGTGTATGATAACTTTCCCAATCATGGAAGTCAGGATCATGTTGAAACACAAGAAAGGAAAGCTTTATAATATACAACATATATAATACTATGAAAATAAATACATACCTGTTGACCACTGCATGCCTGTAGCTCAGTAATACAACGTCTGTGGCTGACTGGGGACTATATGTCTGTGTTCTGATGAGTTTGAAGATCAGACCACCACTAACCACATCTGAAATGTGAAACAAACAAAACCATTTATAATATCTTGACTGAAACCATTTAAAGATAGTTACATCTGCATTTAATACAATTACATTTCATTCTCTGTCATATTAATAAGTAATCATACCTCCAAAGCTGCGCCTACGTTTCCTCTTCATCCCCAAGCATTCCTTGGGTCCATCTTGAGGAGGTGACAGAGTGCTGGCCTCACTGGCCAACATGGATGGAACGTTCTCCATGACGAACTGTGGTAACGCACCTATCACAAAACACAAAAGTCATTGATTAGTTGATCGACAGGGGGGAGTATATAGGGTGTAAGTGGTTGTTGTCCAAATTAATGGCATAGATTAGAAATTAACTGTGACGTCTAGAGGCGTACCAAAGTCCTGAGCGTTGTCAATGAAGCAGTGGATGACTGCTCTCTGCAACTTAAGGCGTTTTTCTGTGCCGGCGTTCATCTTGGCAGTTCCCTCTCCAGATTGAAAGAAGTTAGGCGTGAAGACGACGGACAGGTTGCTGCTGTCCATCTTATTCTCTGCTCTCCTAGGGTAGGCACAAACAACAATCACAGAGTACAATTAGAATTGGAATCCATTCATTGGGAATTTGATTCATTGGGTGCATTGATCTCACATAGAAGAAAATATAAGCAAAATCTGAAAGAATAGTAAGATATATAAAGGTAAATATATGCATAATGGCAACAGTGACAATTGGGTCAGACCAGGTGTGAGGGCAATGTTAACAGTACGGGATGTATATGGTCTATACAAGTCATGTAAGAATGAGTCCAGTTCCATATAAATTCATGTTTATTTGGTTGTTTTGGTTGTCTGCCCTCCTTCTTCAAGATCAGAAAACAGTCTGTTCTTGAAGATCAGACGGATGAAACATTAGCAAATAAATTGCATATTATGGAGCTGGGATGTGTGGACATATTTTTCACGAGTTTAATATTCTTTTAATATAAGATTAAGCCATGTAAAATAATTCATTAATTAAAAAAGCTGGTGAACACTCTTTCATCAGTCTAATATTACCTCTGGGACACCTTCTGGAGGAAGTCGAAAAAGTAGCGCAGTACGCAGCGGTTTCTGTGAGGCAGAGCGCAGGACAGCAGCAATGTGGCGGCGGTGCGTTCCTCCTCGTCGTTCAGCTGCTGGGCTTTCAGAAACGCGTCATGCAGCTCTGTGGGCAGAATGGGTTCTGGCAGCTCTCTGAAGAATTGCTTCACCAGGCTGGCCACGTCACAGGGAACAGCCGTGGACACACACTGCTCACCTGCATCCAGCTTGGCCTGAATAAACAATGAAACATTGTGTTAGACTTCATTTATACACATATGTGCATTGGATATAGGGCTGGGCAATTCATCGAAACCGATATTTAGAACGGTAACAGAATTAATCTGGCCAGTTTTTATGATTCGTTTTTTAATCAACATGAAATAGTCTAACAGACTAAAGCGATTTATCTGATTAACCACTCAAACCCTATATTATACAGTATGTCGTTGTACAATTGTAGGAGATGCAAAAATAGTGAAAATAGCAGAGCTGGTAGATCTGCAAATGTCACCGTTTAAGAAAATTATAGTTTGAAATAATCATGATATTGATTTAAAGTCATATCGCCCAGCTCTGATTGGATAGCATGTCATTTAGACATCTCCCAGGGTCAAGGTCGCAGGACAAACAGCAATACGAAAAGAACATCTACTACTAATACTAAAATCAACTAGACTAACCGTGAGTGCTTTCAGACGAACAATGGCTCCTGCCTTCCTGAACAGACCCTCTGTGTCTACGTGAAGCAGAAGCATCTTACAGGCATCGACTAGAAACCTGAGGAAGCACACACATGAAATGAAATTAGCAAAAAAATACTTTTGAACAGAAACATTAACTGACATTATTTGTGGCTTTTTAAACAACCTGTCTCAATTTACCTTGGTACACTACCGTGTTCAGTTTCAAACTGGGGTAGGCTCGCCAGCTGTACTCCAAAAACGTTCACCTGAGGAAAAATACATTAAACAGCATTTTAGATTTCATAAGACAAATGACAAAATATGATAAATCAAGTTGATTGAATGTGCCTTTTAAGACTCTCAAGCACCAACATGTGATCTTTAATCTGGGATGGGATGAGTGAGTGTGCTTGGAGTTCTCAAGATTCAAGAGGTTTTATTAGTCACATGCTCATACAAGACTCAGTGAGAAAATGACACATTCAAGTAAATGACACTGCATGTTAGAAAGATTTGTTTATCCATAGACTCACCGCGTTGGTAGATGGTGTCTTTGCCGTTTGTTTGGTTCCGTTGAACCCCTTTTTGATGTTAATGCCGTACTTGGCTCGAAGCTGCTGCACCGCCATCACCCGCTGCATGCTGTTGATATTGATGTTTTTATTAACAAAAATGCATATAGATGACCATATATTATTTGTACATACAGTATCTGTCAAAAGCAGTGGTTGTCAAACTTTTTTCATTTCAAGGAGCCTCAGTTTGGTGACCATGATTTGGCCACGATAACGCTGAGTATGTACAAATGGAACCAAATGGACCCGTAAGGGTACGGTACATTACGTTACCATTTACGGTTACAAACGTTACCATTTGTTACAGATCTGTCAAGGTCCCGCTGGAACTCCCTCAATGACCCCTGGGGGTCCCCAGACCCCACTTTGAGAACCACTGGTCAAAAGGATAAAACCCCAAAGAGCTGGAGAGTTTATTTACCTGTCATCAACATCCTTCAAATCCTTCTTCAGGTCCATGGAGTCCTCAGGACACTGGTCAACACAACAAGACGGCATAGTCCTAGATAGATATGAGAGAGAGGGGGAACAATAAACATGTAGTTCAAACAAGATTACAAAAAATAGTGGTGGAAAAGGTACTCACATTTTTTACTTAAGTAAAAGTATCATTACTGCAATGTAGAAGTACTTTGTAAGTAAAAGTCCAGAATTCAAAATTTACTTGAGTAAAAGTATTAGTATCGAAATGTACTCAAAGTACCAAAAGTAGAAAGTACTCATTATGCAGAATGTCCCATTTTAAGTTTTCAAATATTTTGAAAATTGCAGATCTACAAGCTTACAATGCACAGCGATTTATTGTGAGCTTGTAGATCGGCTATTTTCAAATGGGCGAAATGTATAGGGCTGATGAAGTGGTTAATATATCTTTTGTAATAATCAAAATGTGCTTGAGTAAATGTACTTTGTTACTTTACACCACTGGTTGCAACAGAATATTTCTACATAGTGGCATTACTACTTTTACTAAAGTCAATCAAATCTGAGTAGGCCTAGCTGTTTCTTCCACCACTGAATTAAATATCATCGTGTGGAGAGAAACCATCTTGAACTGCTACGTCTGTGCAAAAAAAAAAGAACAGATCTACAAGCTAAGCCCATGATAAGGTTGTTAGCTTGTAGATCTGTTTTTTTTTTGTATCAACAACACTTTAAACTAGCTTCTTTTGGGCTTCTAAAGACTGACGTCATATTAAAATGACATTTCCTCCTAATCTGTAAAGAACGTGTTGTAACGGTTTTTTGTGTGTGTGTTTTTTTTTTGTATCAACAACACTACAAACTAGCTTCTTTTGGGTTCCTAAAGACCGACGTCATATTAAAATGTCATTTCCCCCTAATCTGTAAAGAACGTGTTGTAACGTTTTTTTTGTGTGTGTGTTTTTTTTTATCACCACCATGCACCTAACGTCTATAACAAGCTACTTCTAAAGCATGATGACAACAGCTTCTAAAGATGTTAACTCAAGCTATAGATTTTAAATGGAACTCATTTCAACCTAGCTAGCCTCGGATCAAGACGGTCATCGGTCATATTATAATATAATATATGACAGTCTTGTATCAATAAGGCTAAAACCTAGACTATATGATGACAAGCAACGGTGTAACACAGCAAGCTAACAGATCTACAAACACGCTGTTCTTTAGACAAGAAACGTTAAGAAAAGTTTTTTTTTTAACATCAACACAACTCAACGTCTAGCTTCTTTTGACAATATGATGATGACAACGGCAGCTTCTAAACGACGTTAACTCACTCTACAATCAAACTTGTCAACAAATAGGCATTTTAAACAGCATAAATAGCATTAAAATGTAATTTCCCCCTAAACCCCGAGCATATTAAACAAATGTCAAACTCACGTTGGTTGTTGAAAGCTGGATGAAGAACGTCAGATGACGGAGGATGGAGTCCTGATGAAAAAGCTTGAAAAGACAAACTAGACTCCTAAAAGAATCCTGAAAGCCTAATCTAGATAGATAAACCTAGAAAAACAAGTGTAGAATCCTAAAAGAATCCTAAACTAAATCTAGAAAGATAAACCAAGTGTAGAATCCTGCTGTAATTCCTCTGGTTTGCTGTAGATCGTTGTCCGTTAGTTGTTCTGATGAGCAACAAGGGGATGCGTCTGCCTGTACTGTGACTGTGTCAAACACATCTGAAGGGTTTGGCGCGGTGCTGAGGCTTTAAATCTGGAGACCTGCGCTAGCGAGCGATTCCTGTGACGTCGATTCCTCTGACGTCTTGTATACAACTTTCTGCGCAGGCGCAGTTTGTGCAACGGTTAGTTAACGCCAGGTAGATAGCGGTGGAAAGTAATTAAGTACTTGTACTTAAGTACTCAAGTACTCAAGAACTTTTACAAGTACTCAAATACTTTTACTCAAGTACTTTTACTCAATTTCTTGAGTACTTTTTTTCTCAAGTACTCAAGTACTTTTACTCAAGTACTTTTACGTTAAGTTATTAAGTAAAAAAATTAGGTACTTTTACTTTAAGTATTTCCAATTTTCTATACTTTTACTTCTACTCTACTATATCTCAGAGGCAAATGTTATACTTTTTACTCCACTACAATTATTTGAAAACTTGAGTTACTTTTTAGATTTTGAGTATTGTTACAAAACATACATTAACCACTTCAGCCTTATTTAAAAAGCTTACAAGCTAACAACATGTGTGCATTTAAAATGTATTTTAAAAATATTTTGATATACTTTTATAAATAGTTTTTAAAATTTCCGTTTGGTACTTTAAGTATTTTGATGCCAATACTTTTTTACTTTTACGCAAGTACATTTTGATTACCGGACTTTTACTTGCACTGAATATTTCTTCATTGCAGTATTGATACTTTTACTTGAGTAAAAAAGTACTTTTCCCACCACTGTTAGTGATGATGATGACATTACATCACCGTAACAATTTGTATTTTTGGAGTGTATTACTTATTTATTTTGTTTTAATTTAAAAAAGAATAGACGATCTTTCGTCATTAAAGTGACACATTGGAAAAAAAACAATAATTATTAGATCGCATTAAGAAACAGGAAGTGACGAAGACAGACGAGATTCGATAGGGACACAATTTGTGACCGTTGTTACGGTTGTTCAGACCTTCACAGAAAACATGTTTCCCCACCTCAGGAATAAAAGCCTTATTAATATTACCCATCACATTTTATTCCAGCCCGTCGCTGGAATAAAATGTAGGCCTATAATAAAATCTTTGCACTTCACCCTGTGTTTGAAAAAACAATTTAGGGGGAAAGCGCCCAAATAACGTTAACCCACCATTTTTAAATTGTTTATGAATGTGTGTATATCGCTTAAAATTAAAACCATAATATTTAGCAATAAAGCATACAGTAGTTATATACAAAGATGAAAAAAAGACTGCTGTACAGCATTGGTTCTCAAAGTGGGGTCCAGGGACCCCCAGGGGTCCTTGAGGGAGTTCCAGGGGGTCCCCAGCAAAATGTGTCACAATACTTTTAACCACTTTAACCTTTTATTCCTTGGCTATTAAAAAATAGCAGATATACAAGCTCATAGCGCGGCACCGAGTGCCGCGCTATGAGCTTGTATATCTGCTATTTTTGAAAAATTCTGAAAGTTTATGCAAATCTTTGTATATATATTTGTTTAGTTTGAACATTTGTAACTCAAATCTTGGCTTCTGGGGGTCCCTGTAACAAAAATGTTTGAGATGGGGGTCCGCGGCCGAATACATATCATTTTGGGGGTCCTTGACATGAAAACGTTTGAGAACCACTGCTGTACAGTATGTACAGACTTTTGCATCCACTATATAATGTATTAGCTGCAGATTGTAGTGTATGTTTTGTATTTTGCTTTCATTGTCTCAATCTGTCATTCACATACAGGAGGAAAAAGAGAGGAAAAGCTCAATCCTTCTGGGACTGGCGCCCAGAGGAATACATGTGTACCAGGTGGGTGCTGTAAGAGTTCGATTTTGATGTATTTATTTGCACAATAAAAAACATTACAAAGGTAACATTATTAAAAACAACACAGAAATAAGTGCAGGTGAGAAAAGAAACCCATAAAGGGCTTATAATGGGTTCTCACCTAAAAAATAATAAACAAGTAGTTAAACATAATAATCAAGTTAAACATAATAATCAAACATAAGACATGACAAACAACAAATACCTTGTGTGCAGTTGAATGTGTGGGTGTAAGTGTCTGTGTATTGAGTGTGCGTGTGTGTGTGTGTGTGCACGTGTCTGCACATGTGTGTCAGTGTATGTGTGTGTGTGTGTGTGTGTGTGTGTGTGTGTGTGTGTGTGTGTGTGTGTGTGTGTGTGTGTGTGTGTGTGTGTGTGTGTGTGTGTGTGTGTGTGTGTGTGTGTGTGTGTGTGTGTGTGTGTGTGTGTGTGTGTGTGTGTGTGTGTGCAGAAAGCTACGTTATATGGTAGAAGCAAGTGGAGAGGCTTGATTCATCAGGCTGGCCCTCAGTCTATGTTTATAGTTACTGAGTGAAGATGAGGAGTTGGTGTATGTGTGTGTATTCCAGAGTAAAGAACCTCTGTCTTTAATGGAGAACTGGCTATGGGTGGTACGGCTGAAGGGAGTTCTTTTGCATTGTTAATAAAGTGTGGGACTGATACATGAGCCATTGCCATGTTTAATGTAAACATGTCACCTTTTTTTCCCATATCTTTCCTGACCTGTGTGAAGGAGGTGGAGGGAAAGCAATCTCGGTTATATGATTTCTGTTGGACTGATATAGACCAAATTACCTTCCAGGTATGCCGCCTAACACATGCATGCACATGCACATGCACAGACACACACATCAAATTAAAGAAAGGACTAAACCAGGCTCATTCTTATCATTTTCAATATTTTGGCTCTTTTCAACTATAAGAACTACTGTAAGTGAACCGTGCTGTGCCATGAAATGTATTTCACAGGTTCTGGATTTGTTTCCATACGCTACTGCTTGGTTTCAGATAAGTTTCTCAGAGCCTAATTTAGGCCCCCGCCCTGCCCAAGAGGTGGTACTAACCCTGTGTTCCGGAACCCAGAACCTAGAACTTATACTTTAAAAATGTTCTAAAATGATTCAAATAGCTGATCACAAAAAAAAACATCACAGAACTTCACGGATTCTGGAAGATTCTGGGTTACCCTCTGTATTTGAAAAGAGGCATATTAAGAAGTCTGGCAGAGAACTGACTCCAGAAACCAAAACGTCCTCCTCTCCTCCTTCTCCTCCTCCTTCTCCTCCTCCTTCTCCTCCAGGGCAGGAGGTTTGAGGTGCATGCCATAGGCTCTCTGTGTCTCCCCAAGCTGGTCTACTTCACCTCCACAGCCTTCCACTCCAAACACATCCTGAGACATCTGACTGACAGCCACCGCTTCCACATGAACACCAGACACACCGTCAGACACATACAGCTCCTAGAAGACAGAAACGGTGAGTTAATTACATAGGGTCTTAGGCCCTATATATACTTCATCGTAAGACAAATATTGAAAATAGCCAATCTACAAGCTCTCAACACGTAGTGATGCGATTCGTTGTGAGCTCGCAGATCTGCTATTTTACTCATTCAAGTCCATTCATACAGGGGTGTTTGGGTACCAAATTATATTTGGTAACTGAATTTAAAATTATTTTAAATGTTGCATTCTTTTTCATTGTTGTCTTTGTGTGTGTTTGCATGTGGCTGAGGATAACCTGTCATTATCTCCCTTAGTTAAGTTCAGTATCCTTTATTGGCAGTGAATAGTACATTCTATACTTTGTTAATGATGTCTGTCTGTCTGTTTCTCCCTCTCTCTCTCTCTCTCTCTCTCTCTCTCTCTCTCTCTCTCTCTCTCTCTCTCTCTCTCTCTCTCTCTCCAGCTGCTCAGTCCTACAGAGAGGCCTATATCTGTGACCAGGCAGACCTGAAACGGAAGCTACGTAGCATCACAGAGGAGAGTCTTGCATCCTCCATGTCTAAGTCTGATCATAGTGATGTGATGGCCTTACCCACAGCAATGAGAAGGGACTGTCGCAGAGAAGAGGAGGAGCATTTGATAGGTCAGTCGAACAGAGGGCAGAGGTGGGGTGAATTCCAGGGGCGTGTGGCTTATTTACTTTGTAGGTTCAAAGTGCTCCATCAATTATGGTGCTTTCATGCTAAGTGGGAACTGGTACGTTTCTCACTTGGAACTTCCCACCTCAGAACATTAAGTGGTTTAGATCAGAACAAAATGGATGCCCAATAGTTCAGCTGCTTTCATTACATCTACAGTATAAGAAATTGACCGTATCTCACTGTATTTAATGCAGAAACAGAAACTAGAGAGTCTGCTTAAAAGCATAAAAGCATGCTGTTATTGATTGATCAAAGGTTTTGCTGTGATCGTTGTGTGTTCTCCTTGTGTTTACATGACATCACAGCATGATTGGACAAACCATTCATATACATTTTTCTTACTTGGAAGTCAGAAACTTCCCAGTTACCACTCGGATGTGAATGTGGAATGTGGTGGTCAACAGATTGTTGCCAAATATTTTGCTGCAATTTGGGTGTCCTTTTCAATTCTTCATCCTTGTTCTGACAGTGATTTGAATGATCTTTGGGTCCATTCAACATGTTAAATTGTCCGTCTATAAAATGTTGAAAGTATAGTGATGTGACGAATAAAGCTGCACTTGGTCTCTTTAAAAGCCATTTTATGTTCTGACTTGTGGAGAAATTGGATACTTATCACAAAACTAAATGCATTAGAATTCATGTTTTCATATGTTTTTGGTCATTGCACCTCTGTACCTTTAATTATTGTGTCAATTCAACCGTCATTCATTGCATATACTGTAGAAACAAAAGCATAATATTTGAAATATTCAGTCTTTCTGTATCTGTGATTATCATACCAGAAGTGGAGCAATGTGTGGATGAACCAGAGGAGGTTTTTGTTGACAACCCAGAAGAGATGTCCTGGCTTGCCGAGCTGTGCCATGGCGTTTGTGTTGATGGATCCCTGCTTCTGCCTCCATCTTGTTGGGCAGGTTCGTTCATTAAACAGTGTGTTCATTTGTGTTAGTACATGTTCATAACGTACCATGTGAGAATATGTGTGGATTTCTATGCTTTTTACCCTGATTTTTTTCTCAGCCAGCACAATTTACAGGTAAAGATTTGCATGTGACTATATAAGCTATTTTTGTGTACAAGTTCATTACAGGGTCTATGTCTTCTTTCTTTATCAGACATCACCGTGGAGATGAAACAGGTGAGCGCAACATTTACAAGGCTGGTAAGGTGCTGTGCCCTCATACCTCCAGTCTATGGACTTACCCTATAACTTTATACCACCAGTCTATGAGCTAACCCTATACCTTATACCACCAATCTCTGATCTAACCCTACAACCTTATACCAGCAGTCTATCTTACCCTAGAATCTTATTCCTCCAGACTATGGTCTACATATCTCCAGTCTTTGGTTTAACTCTATAGTATATAGACTCAAGAACACTGCAGTGCACACAACAATTCGGCCAAACGTGTCATGTGCACCTTGACAAAGGGCAGTTTTGGTGGAGGATCTATATGCTGTGTGTGGTTATTTGTCTTTTTTCTTTACTTGTACTCACAAAATAACCAGCTCCTCTCTTGACCACCCTGGGAATCAAAACCTGGTCTGTGGTTTCACTTGAGTAATTTTCTGTTTTTTTTTAGGTGTTGAAGAGAAGAACCTATGATCAGGGGCAGACACAAATAAACCCTGGAATTTAAATGACAGTCAGCAGCCCTCATCTGTCCAGTTTGATATACAAAATATAAAGTAGTTATAGAGCATGCAACCAAAATGTGTCAACCAGCTGATCAGTCTATGAAATAAATTCAAACAAAGGGACCAGCATGAACAGGACCAGTCCTCTAAGTGTGTTTTGCACTCCGTAGAGCACTGCAGACTTATGGAATAAACTCAGACCATATCACATGGACAAGAAATATGGTAAAGATGGCTAGGGTCTGTTATTTATCATTTTATTTTAGCTTATTCTTGTCTCTACTCTTGCCTGTATGTATCCTGTGTTTCATGCTTACTGCTGTTGCTGCTACGCCACCTGCAATTTCCCACAGGGATCAATAATACATTATACATGTACTATCTGTCTGTCTGTCTCTGGGTGAACTGGTCCTGTGCACTGGGAAAAGGTAGGGAATGGAATGGATGGGTGTCAGGCTGAACTCTGTATCTCCTCTGCTCTCTGTGGAATGGTCTATCTTTAGGTTTCTGACATCTTGTAATGTGTTTCCTCCATGCAAGTTCCCCTCTCTGTTCTCCCCCCATGCTAGCTTCCTCTCCTCCTCCTCCTCCTCCTCCTCCTCCTAGTTTGCTGAAGTTATGTTTTTTTGCACTGGCCTTTCTGTTGGCAAATAATGCAGAGGGTTATCACTTGACATCACACAACTATGAGTATCCATGTTGTTCAGATATCAGTATGGTTATATACTAAGAGTAGAATACTGTTAATTACTGTATTTATTCCAAATTAACAGTTTGTATCAAAGTTGCCTTCAGTGCATGTGTTAAAAATATGTGGTATGTAATATGGCACACATTGGTTTAATAACATTAAACTGTTGATGAATGCATCAAGATTTGTGCAAAAAATATTGTTTCCATTCATATTGAGTTGTATCTTCCAAACGCTTTAATATCCAATCAGTCAGTCCAGTCAGTCAGTCGATCAAAGCTTGTATCTTCTTAATACCTTGAATTGTTTTCCGTGTGTCCGTGTGTCCGTGTGTCCTGTCCGTCCGTTACCACCTCATCTCCGGCACCGTTGGCCCGGCCGCTGCGAAACTGTGCACACACACTCCCTGGATGCCAAGTCAGAACCTCTGGCCCAAATGTTTCAGATTGGCCTGTTATAGCGCCACCAGGAGGCCGATTTGTGCAAAACACATTTATTGATACTACTCCTTCAGATTTTGTCCAAACTCTATTAGGCTGAGGAAGAAATGCCACCCTTTTACCATTGGCCTGTTATAGCGCCACCAGCAGGTCTAATTTAGCAAAACAAATTTTTGGAACAAAATGCCTCAAATCATGAATGCAGTGTCCGATTGCAGTGAAAAGCCTAAGAACAAATCGCACCCTTTTCACATTGGCCTATTATAGCGCCACCAGGAGGCCACAATAACCTACCTGACCTGGCGGAGACCTGTGCTCCGAGGAGCACTTTTTCTAGTTTGGTCTCAAGTTACACATCTCAGTAAGATCCAATACAAATACATTTATATAAATAAATAAATAAATAAATACATAAAAGCAGTTTTCACTTGGTTCACATGGTTGGATCAAGTGTATAAAATAATATTTGATCATATGTTGATTTCTTTCAAGACTTTTGAAAGGGGGTGTGTCGTACAGACCGACGCCCGTCGTTTTCTTAGCCAATCAGAGAAGCATGCTGAAAACAAAACACGGAAGTGACTAGTGAGACAAAACTGCGCAAGTGGGGGTGAAGAAACTTTGATCGTTTCTCCAATGCAGGCCAAATAAAGTTATTGTTTAAAACGGCTTAAGCCGGTAAATCCATGATCCCTGGACAGTGTGGACACCTTCACTTGTCTCAGATGGCTTCGTCGTGGCTTCACGTTGCGTGGCAGCTGGCCGTTGCAGTCCTCTCCATCACTGTTGCCATCGTTGGACACAATCAAGGTATAAAGACAGTATTAATCACCACATGTTTGGCCTGTTTTGCTACACAATGATCAGTCATTACCAGCCCTGAAACATGACTGTCATATATCATATGACAGTCATGGATGAACCGTAACCTGGTGTTAGTACTTTCTCCCCTTTTGGTCCGTACATCTACATAAACGTTCAGATTTCAAATATAAAGTGCTTACCCTATGGCCATGGATGTTGCAATTATGTACGGGCCTTCAGAAGTACCCGTATCTTCCGTATTGTTCAATAAAATGCATTTTAATCCGATCGGTGGCCATTTTCTCCGTATCTTCTCCATATGCTTTCAACTAGGCGACCCTATCGGTTCAGAGGTGTATTGCACTCTGATACATTATAACCATGAGAAAATGGCCACCAATTGGATTAAAAGGCTTTTTATTGAACAATACGGAACATACGTGTACGTCTGAGGGCCCGTACACAATTGTAACATCTGTGGCCATGGGGTAAACACTTTATATTTGAAATATGAACGTTTATGTAGATGTACGGGCCAAAAAGGGAGAAAGTTAAAACACTATTTTGAAGTTCATCCATGACGGTCATGACAGATGACCGTCTTGGATCCATGGCTAAGCCACATCATGCAATGTTGTTCTGTTCACGTGATTTTGTATTATTTATGTATTTGGTGGTGGCCAGATGGGGCTATGCTGTATTGATTTAAATGTATTTACGTATTTTAAGTTTGTATCACTTATAAGTTATAAAAATGCCTTCATTGCACCATTATGCTTTCCGCACGCAGTACCTGTGGAAAGCCTGGTTTCTATTTGTTCGCTGACTGCTCAGATCCGGCCTAGAGCCCGCCTACTGTATCCGGTCATTTCCATAGGCTTAATCCAAGCACACTCACCGTTTCCGTATCCGCTTTAGACCGGATATTTAAACGTACAGAGAAATTATCCCAGTCTATATATTTAAATGTACAATGTGTTGGTGGTGGTTGTGTAACACACAGGGTTCGTTCGCCTGGCCGCTGCGGGCGTGCTGTCCGCGGCTGCTATGATGCCTCTCCTCTGGAGGAACTATCTCATAGGAGACAATCAGCGGTCCGTCGGCAGCCTGTTGAGTCAGTATTTAGCGAGGAAAGTGATCGGCTGGCTGGGGAAGCGACAGAGAGGCAAACTAGACGCCGACACGCTCAATGTGAAGCAAGTTCAGGAGGAGACCCTGCTGAAGCGCTTGCGTAAACACGAACGCACGTGTTATGGAGAGCAGTATGATTTCTGCTCGATCAAAGGTAAAGAGAGAATCGAAGGTTTTGAAATATGTACTTATATTTAGCAATATTCTACAACACAGGGAATATTACTAGCTCTGGGCCAGAGCTATAGTGGTATGAACAGGTTGACCTTCATCATCTGTGATGTAACATGAAAACAAAGTAGACTGTGTTGTGTGGCTTGACTGCATAACCAGCAATACGTTATTCACTGGAGTGGAGATATGAGAAAATTCTGATAAAGAATAATAATAGAAATTATGGAAGTGACATTGTTAAAAACTGTCACTTAATTTAGTGATTCAATCTTTTTTAATTTCAAGGACTCCCATTTTGATATGCATTAGGCCAAGGATCCTCATTTGAAAAGATGTGTATCTCTGCTACCCCAATCGCAGAAATTTTTTATTGTTAGACTTGATTTGGTCTGTAATTGGTCCAGAACCTTTTCTGTCTTTGACACTGTAGAGATAAAAGTGAAACTCTGATCCAGCTAGCTATTCTTTTACATTATTTAGTTGTATTTACTTGGACTTGTAAAGATGTACCTGTCCTGTAATAATGGTGAAGATTAAGGAACTATCAATCATTTAGCTGGGGACCTCCTGGAACCCCCTCAAGGTCCCCCTGGGGGTCACCGGACCCCACATTGTTCCCAACTGGTTTACAATATATCAAATATACATAGTAGTTTAACTTTTGAACGAAAAGAGGGTCTTAGGTGGCACTTTGGCTGATAAGAATCTCAACACATCCGGTGCTGTCATGTTGGCATCATTTCAGACAGCGCCACGTTCAGGGCGCGTCATCCTGTCACCACTTACGAACACTACCGGGAGCTGATCCAACGCATCGCTGCCGGGGAGGAGAACGTGATCATCGCAGGGAAGCCCGTCATCCTGGCCATGACGTCCGGGACGTCGGGTGCCAGTGCCATGCTCCTCAGCACCAAGGACACCAACACAGAGTTCTTCCTACAGGTGAGTCGGAAGCCCCAAAAAGTGTCGGTTCTTTTCAGATTAGAGCCCGGCCGATGCCAGAGTTTTGGGTCCAATGCCAATCCCAAAAGTTTGGGAACCAAGGGTTCCCAAACCTTTAAGGCCGCGACCCCACCCAAAAACAATCAAATTTTAAATGGGGACTCCCCACCCTGACAAGCACTTGGAATTGTAGGCATTTACATTTAATTTGACTCCACTGATAAATATTGTGAAAATAGTCAAACTACAAGCTCACAACGCCTCACACTGCGAGGCGTTGTGAGCTTGTAGATCATCTTTCTTTCTGCATCTTTCTTAAGTAATATTTGACAATTTTGCCAATTTGGTATTACAAATGTCTTAAATGTAACTTTAGAAATGTGCAGATACCCTGTATACATTTGTATGTTGCTTTGTTTACTGTTGAGTGAGAAACACATTAAGCTAATCATCTGGGGACCCCCCCAAAGTAATTTGGGAACCCCCCTGGAGGTCCCGACCCCCAGTTTGGGAACCACTGTCCTAGACCTAGACCACCAATTACGGATGTTTTGATCGATATTTTGTCAAAAAGAAAAACATTTTTTAATCGATTCGAAAATTTTGATTTAAAGATTCTATTTCAGAATGTATGTTGCCTACAACATTTTTGTTGTAGGCAAAGAAAAAAAAAACTTTAAACTTAAAGGGATACTTCACTTTCACATAAAATAAACATTAAAAATATATATAAAAAAAAAATGAAAGAAGTTATGGCAAAATAAAGGCCCCCTCACACATTAGTAGGACACTCTAATGCGTGAGGGGGCCATGAATTTTCCATAACTTTTTTCATTTATTTTTAATATATTTTTTAAATGTTTCCCCGGCCCTAAAGTGAAGTATCCCTTAATTAACTTAATTAATATTCAAAAACCCAAATTGATATGCATTAAGGAAGCCACAGACCCTATTCCGTCCATGTCATATGCAAACAAAAATAGCGAACGTGTTGTGAGCTTTATAGATTGGGTATTTTTGCAATTTAAAAAATAGTGCTTAAAGGGATACTTCACTTTAGGGCCGGGGACACATTTTAAAAAAATATTAAAAATAAATGAAAAAAGTTATGGAAAATTCATGGCCCCCTCACGCATTAGAGTGTCCTACTAATGTGTGAGGGGGCCATGAATTTTCCATAACTTTTTTCATTTATTTTTAATATTTTTTTTAAATGTGTCCCCGGCCCGAGAGTGAAGTATCCCTTTAAGTGGTTAAAACAGTTCCTCATTTAGCTGGGGACCACTTGGAAGTCCCTCAAGGCCCCCTGGGGGTCCCCGGACCCCACTTTGAGAACCACTGTATAGAACAATGAGCACTTTCCGAAGTCTTGAAAATGGTCCTGTAAACTATACCTTTAACTTGTGTGTGTGTGTGCGTGCGTGCGTGTGTCCTCCAGGGGGTGGCCGTGTGTCTGGATGCCATGCGGAGAGCGTTCCCTGCCTCAGAGAGCCTGCAACGTACCACCAAGCTCTTCTATACGCCCACACTTCGCCAGTCGGAAGCTGGCATCCCGATCGGACCCAACTCCTCCACCCCAGCCTCCTCCAAACACATGCTCAACCTATACACCACCCCCGCACCTGCCTTCGAGGTAGAACTAACATTGTGTCTGTCTGTCTGTCTGTCTATCTGAACACAATAGAACACATTATTCCATAGAGCTGCAGGTGAATAAAGTCAAGAAATAAAGCTATCAAACAGCTTTGAAACAGCATCACGTGTGTTGAGATTCTCTGTTTTTCATCAATATATTTTTATTCCATATTGGCTATGGTATGGTAAAATATAGACAAAGTCAAGTTCAAGTTTTGTCTATTTATGTAGCACTGCTACAGAGGCCGTCATTGCTGATATATTGCATTTCATATACAGAGAAACACAGTGATGAGAAATGCATACAAAATATACGAGGATTGTCTTTGATTCTTAATTAGCTAGTAATTAATTAGTCAACATATTATTCCTCAGAATTGTTATCACTAGTGTCTGTTTCATGCAGTATCTTGTTTTGTTTTTTGTGTCTTATTTCAGGTTCCCAGTGAGAAGGATACCCTCTACCTCCACCTTCTCTTTGCATTAAAAGACCGCAGTATTGGAACTCTGGAGTCCAACTTTGCCTCCACTGTCTTCTATGCCTTCAGTGCCTTACAGGTACAGTATAGAGATAAGGCAGGACATAAGGTGACATTGTTCTGTATTTGAAAAGGTGAGCTGATTAAAAAGTTCCAAGACTTTCAGAGGATCAGAGGTGGTGCTGTGTAAGGACTGGACTTGGTGGTCAATCAGCCAATCTGGCCTTTAAACAATTGAGCTCTTTTTCATACTTTGGCTATATTTAGGAGAAACCGCCGCACACTATGTGTCTCTGGTTCCTGCACCATGACAAGACTCTTTTCACACACTGCTGTTTGTTCAAGAAGTGTTACTATTGTTAAAAATCCGATCCGATCTCGCCGTGTGGGATTTTCTTCTGCTCCTAAAAATCTTAGACAAAGCTGAAAGAGATTGGATGACTCCATCAATGTCACGTTAGAAGTTAGACAAATATCAGTTGAAGACTTCTACCTTTTGCATTTGGGAATCACCTCAGGGAGATTATTTTGAAGGGAAAATAATGATGTTCGTAATTATAAATTGAACTAAGTCTTACGATACGATAATACTTTATTGTCAGTTCACACTAAAGACATACAAAGACAAGAGCCATGTTCACCACTCAGCCTACCCTTGGCCTAAACTCCTGATTAAGCCTCAATGTCGTCTCATGGACAAAGGACCTCTTCAGTTTGACCTTATTGTATGTTGGAACACTGTATCTCCTTCCTGAAGGCAGCAACCTATATTCTCCATACAAAGCATGGCTAGTGTTTGAAGTGATATTCCTTGCCAACCTTATCATACTGTTATTATACGTGAAGAATTATTATATCTATAGAATAGAATAGTCTTATATCTCTGCTGTCCGGCAGAAACCAGCTAACTAAAACATTTTAACACATTGAGTGCCAAAACCGTATACCTTTTTGCAAATACACCTGTGGAGTGCCAAAAAGGTATATATACGTTCTTTTTTTTCTTTTCGTTTCTTTCCACGCGGGAGGGGCTAGAGCAGCTCTGGAATCACCCTAGGCGATTCTGAGAAGGAAGGGACAGATGGATCACTGTGTCAAAAACATGGCTCCCCATCTGCTTCCATTCTATTTCCTTCTCTAAAACCCCTATAACTCCGAAACTTTTTACGCTGGGGAAAACAACTAATTTTGTATCCGCGATCCCTTTGCCATTGTGACCCGCGTGAAAGATGTTATCATTCCAGCCGTTAGCCAGGCCCATCGGGCAAAATGGAGGCATGCTTTTTTTTTCATGGATCGCTCGTCATGGAGTCTACAGCTTTAAACAGCACAATGGAGCTTAACGGTGAGATTCCAGGCACCGAACGCATTCTGTTATTATAAAATTCTGGCACCCCATGTGTTAATTTTTCAGGAAATGAAAAAAAGTTAGGAGGTTTTGTTCATCATTGATAAGAACAGCTGAATGGACCTCCAAGCTCACAATGAGGTTGGAGGTCAAAAAGCCTGGAGTCAGCAAAACCAGCTAACTGCAGTGGACTTCGCTGGTTTAGCAGAAAGGAATCCAATGGAGTTATCTGGTTTTGTCAGAAGTGCTTTGTAATGCTTTTCATTGGTTCAATATTTTTTTCCCAACACACAGACGTAAAGGGTGTTCAATGGCCCTGATTTATGGAAAAAAATTTAAAAGCGTCAAAATGGAGTTAGCTGGTTTCTGCCGGACAGCAACGATATCTTTTTTGCTCTGCCCTTGCATGCTGTCCCTCCAGCCTTTCAGTCTGTGATGTAACCCCTACAGGAGCGCTGGCAGGAGCTAGTGGACGACATCGAGCGAGGGACGGTCAGCAGCGCTCTGGCCCTAGAGCCAGGGGTGAGGGCCAGGCTGGAGGCTTTGATGAAACCAGACCTGGAGAGGGCGGCCCAGCTCCGGGCCCACTTCGAGGAGGGTTTCCGGGGCATCGCCAGGCGCCTGTGGCCCGAGCTCCACCTGGTGCTGGCCACGGACTCTGGCTCTAACCAGATCTATGGAGAGATGTTAAGAGACCACTACTGCGAAGGAGTGCCCTTCTACTCGCCGTTCTACGCCGCTACTGAAGGTAGAAACCCATGCATCACAAAAGTAACATAAAATTGTTTACTAAGTCAATGCTGGACAGTATCAAGGTCACGGTTAATGGATAATTTAATGCAGGGTTTAAACTTAATTGAGAGATGTCACTAAGAATTATGAGCAAGTCCAACCATTGATAACAAATGCATCCATGTGGGTACCACTACATAGTACACTACAGTATGACCCTTGGGTTGAATCTGCACTTTTGGTCCCTAGCTAAGTTGGACTCTACAAGTCTGTGACTTTTGCTGGTGTAGTAACTGTCTGTGGGGGCCCCTGCAGGTCTGATTGGGGTGAACCTGTGGCCCGAAGACGTGTCCAGGCGCTACCTGTTGTGTCCACGCTCCATGTTCTGTGAGTTCCTGCCCGAGGGGAGCCTGGACGAGGAGCAGCCCAACACCCTGCTGATGGGCGAGGTGCAGGAGGGACACAACTACGAGCTGGTGGTCACCAACGCATCAGGACTGTACAGGTCAGGACTCGCTCTGCAGCCCAACGGGAACAACTGTTAAGGCAACACAGGGTCCTAAACAATTGGTTCTCAAAGGGTTCCAGGGGGTACCCGGCAAAATGTGTTAATATAGCATCACATTAATTTTAACCACTTTAACCTTTTATACTTTGGCTATAAAAGGTAGATCTGCTATTTTTGAAAAATCAGGAAAATGTGTGCAAATCTTTGAAAATATATATTTTTTAAGCGAATATTTGTAACTGAAATCTTTGCTTCTGGGGGTCCCTGGAACAAAATATTTTGAGATGGGGGTCCGCGGCCAAATACATATCATTTTGGGGGTCCTTGGCATGAAAAAGTTTGAGAACCACTGTCCTAAACAATGCATCACCTTTGGGTCCATAATTTGGGAGGCCTTAGAGAAAGACATTTACAGCAAATTATCAAAACATATCCGCTGAGAGTGTGCCGTTTTGTTTTGTTTATTTGTGTTACAGATACAGAATTGGAGACGTGGTGAAAGTGGTTGGTTTCCACAACCAGTGTCCACTGGTAGAGTTTCAATACAGGTAGGATATGACACCCAAGTTTCTCATCTAATTAGGGATGTTCCCAGCGTTTTTTTCAGTGACGTGTACACGTAATTTTTTTAACCGTTAATTCGAATATTCAAAAATGTATTAATTAATTGTATTATTAATATTAACACCCAGTAAATAGCCCAATCTAAGCACATTTCGATTTATAAGGCCAATTATCATTTGAAAAAAATATTAAAAGAGTATATGAAAGCCATTTAAAATGTTTATACTATTGGAATCTTACACACCTGCTCCCAAATAATTGATTACATCATTCCAATGTGCTGCGCTAAAGTAGGTCATATCAATTAGGCTGTCACTATAGCAAGTCGACGCTGACCAGCTCCCCATAAAGTTTAAACCATAACATGACATAATAGAATGGATCTTCATCTTCAGCCAAACAATTGTGATTGAAAACGTAGGCCTACAGTATGCTTTCTTCATGTCCTCATTGAGGACTCCTCACCTCAAAGTACATGCTGGATTATTTCTTCAAATGACTGATCACAGGCAGCGGTCTACTAGGTACCATGAACGATTCACATCCACCTGTTTATATTGGATGTGATTTCTCCATCGCAATGCATTCCCATCAAACTAAGTAATCCAAGCTCTTGTTTTCAAACCGACAGTGTCTGTCTGTAGCTTCAGTAGGCTGTGTTACATTTACTCACTGCACCCAGCACCACAAACAGCTGTGTGACCAAGTTTCACCCCTTAATGAAGAGGCTAGAGTGTTTACTGTGAGATGAGACCTTTTCTCACTAACCTCTCTCACTCGCTCTCTCTTCTCTCTTTCCATCTACCGCTTTGAGAGACGGAGAGCGACACAGAGAAACAGTGAATGTAGGCTATACTATTTCAAGTTGTACAATAGGATTATTGGTGGAATAACTGGCGCACAGAATTATTTATCAGACTTTGACCAGTGGGCGCTCGTAGTCTCCCGTAGGTGCATGAGCCCTGGGTGATCGGCGCCTGCTTATTTTGTTTGTTAAAATCATAATTTTTATTAAGAGATGACAGCAATATGGAAATAACATAAATATCTCAATAAAAATATGTATTTAATAGAATAACCGAATATAATTTTGAAAACGTTTAGTAGGGGCAGACCTGTTTAACCGTTTAACCGAATAACCTTGCACACCCCTACATCTAATGCACAAACGCGTGAGCACCACTGTGTCTTTTTGTTGGGTCACTTGCTGTTTGTTTTTGCCTGTCGTACCGGTGACCGCTTTAACGGTTGATTTCTTCCAGACGTGGTCAGATGCTGAGCGTGCGAGGCGAGAAGGTGTCTGAGGTCTTGTTCCTCGGGGCCCTGAAGGCGGCCGTGGCCCTGTGGCCCGGGGCTCAGCTGGTCGACTACTGCTGCGCAGAGAGCGGCATCCTGGGTAACTAATGGCACATATTTTCATTAAAGTGGCAGGCAACAAACAGACTGTGTGAATCGGAAACACATTTCTCTGGCTGATTACATTCACATGTGAAAGAAATGTGTGTTTTATTGTCATAATGCACAATACAATATAGCAGTAACAACATTGCAGGTGTTGAAAGTCTTGTATTCTGAGGATAGAAATAAAATAAGATACAAGCAAGGCAATACAAAAGACATAATGTTACTGTAGGTTATTCTGTTTTCTCAAGATATGTATATTATAATACAAAATTCGGGTTGTCTTTATAAGTGCACCCCACCTAGTGGGGCACAAAGGAATTGCAGAAGGGGCTCAGGTGGAATTTTTTTTTTTAGTAACATTGACCTATTTTTATTCCGTTATCTATCAACTTCTTACTGTATATACTGCAGTAGTTGCATGAAGAGAGATTTGTTTCTAATAAGTATTTATTGGAGGGGAAGGGGGATAAATACCTCTTTTATAAGGGCTTTTCAAGATGCCTTGGTAGAGAATAATATACAACAATTATTGTTGTAGACATTAATCTATACAGAATAACGTATATAGTCCACTGAATATACTGAATTCTGCACTTCTGCACAGAAAACATAGATTGGCGTACATTAAGTGGACGATTATGCACCTTCATAATATACCAAATGTTCCTCTGATGTTGCAGGTGATTCAATAGGAGGCTCTGATCCTCATTACCAGGTGTTTGTGGAGCTGAAAGGAGTGAGGAATCTGTCAGAGGAGCAACGCTACAAGGTAAAACGTTACTCTACCTTTTCCTTGTTAGATGATGTTGGTTTACGGATGTGATTTACTGACTTCTGCTGAAAAAGAAATGCTTCAAATCCTCTTTAACCACTTAAACCCTTTACACTTCGTTGTACATCAAATAGCCAATCGACAAGCTCGCAGTATGTCGTGTTGTGACACATTGTGAGCTTGTAGATCTGCTGTTTTTGCTGAATGTTTGCCAATTTTACTTTTTGCCATATCTACACCTATTATGAAATTGTCAGAATAGGGATGCTAGGATTCATGTGGCTAATATTATAGCGCAAATGAAAGATGAAACTTGACATAAGACACACAAATAGCAAACAAACGCTCACTGTCTGTGCCCACCACCTCCTCATCTCCAGCTGGACCAGTGTCTCCAACGTGACTCGGCGGTCTACCGGTCCTTCCGTACCAAAGGCAGCATCGGACCCATGCGGGTGCAGCTGGTGTCCCAGGGCGCCTTCCAGGAGCTCCGCAAGCGCATGATGTCGTTCTCCGACACCTCGCCCAACACGTTCAAAATGCACCGCGTGCTGCGCAGGAGGGAATACGCAGACTTCCTCCTGGGAAAGACCGTTTCCTAACGTCCCCCGTGAAAGGCGTCGAAGGAGACCTCGCTTGTTCGCTGGAACTGTGAACGGCGGCCGAGGGTATCGGGACGCACCCAAAGAACATAAAATGGTGGCTGTGTGTGTGTCACTGTTTTCTTTTTTTTTGGGTGCAGACCTCCTGGTATAAACGCAGCTGTTGGCTGAAATCCTCCCACAACAACGCCTGAACAGGATCCTTTACAGGTGAATAACTCGGTGAGAACTAGGGGTGTGCCGATACACTAATTTCATGAAACGATACGATACGATATTGGGCTCACAACTTCGATATGATTTCGATACGATACGCACTTTTTTATTATTAAAATATATATAAAGCAAATAAAAAAGCAAATGCAAACAAATAATTCTGTTTTTGCATTATTCAGACATGCAAACTTGTAGCTTTTCAGCTACAATAGCCGTTTTGAATCCAAATAGGGCAATAGTGTGACACCTGACCCGAAAAAAAATAACATGTCACCCTTTTCACCTCGGGGCTGTTTGCATGCCTGATTATTATTATTGTAAAAAAAAAATATATATATTTTTTTCTTTTTTCAAAACTATATTTTTTCCCCCCAAAACGATACATATCGTCACGAAAACGATTCGCGATATATCGCGGGACGATATATCGGCACACCCCTAGTGAGAACGTTAGTGGTTATGTGTTGGTGCTGGAGAGCACAGGGTTCACCGGTTCGAGCCAAGCAGGAGACGTTGCTGAACAAGAAAGAGCTGTCCATTAGCCAAGTTATCAGCAGTTGCACTCCCTAAATTATTTCTGACAAATGTATTCTGATAAATGTGCAGTATAATATTCATTAATTTTAGTGTAAATGGATACTTGAAAAGCATCACTTGAATCAGGAGCCTAATGATTGTTTTAATTACCGATGCAGAGAATATTAACTGTTAAACGTTTTAACGGTTGCCCCTCTAATTGTTTTATCATTTTTACGGGACAAAATGCTTTGTCTAGATTTGATCTGCTACAGTACAGTCAGGGAATATTCTTTTGTCACACAGAACTATAGAGGTCAAAGTAATGGCTCCAGGCATGTCCTCATTACAATAAAAAGCATTGCTTTGACTTCATTTTGTGTCATGGGATTTATGAATCTATTTAATGACAGAACACACATTGACACTTTAAATGTACTTTTCACTGTCCCTGTCCCTCTCAATCTCAGAGTCAAGACTCTTAATTATTGTTATGTTGAGAGAGACAAGAAAACAGTGCTCACTCAGGTGTGAGCCATATTGCTTATAACGGTTACATTCTTCACTCCAGAGACAAACGCTGGCCTTCCACAGCTAAGATTATAAATGTATAATATAAACAAAGCCAGCCCCCAAAGCCTGAAAGTCAACTTCAGCCCAAATGTACTGTACATATTGAATGTTTTCAGTTAAATGTGTTTGCGGAACGATTTAAATAAAAAAGATCAGAGCAGACTGGCCCTTGGAGAGTCGTCCTTAACTTCCTCTGTCCTACCAGTATTTATCACACCAGTCCCACAAACTGGACCGGACAGCAGCACAATGTAGTGGCCATGTCTGGGTCACACTCCAACATCTTACCCAGCATTGTTTTTTTCGTTTTTTTTTATGGTACAATTTTTCATTGACCCATCAACTCTGTATCCATAATAAAAAAAACATAGTACTCCTCCACTTCATTTATCTTTCTTTGTGATCCTGTTAGAACTTCCTAAGACCCAGTTTTAGGTCCTGACCTGCTGTTTGTAAAGCACTCATCCAGTCTCCACAACACTGCTGTAATCTGGAGCTGTTAACTCGCCACCAGAGGGTGCCACTGCTATATGTAACACAGTGTCTGTGTTGGTGGGTAAGTGGCCATAGAACCAGAGGAACCAGTTGTACTCATTACTTTTTCATTTAAAGAATGAATGGTTTCCTCCCTTTTTAGAACAGTGAATTAAAAGACTGAATTATTGGTAGCTGGTGTAACTGTCATGCTTTTATAGTATTAGCACAAATGGAGATGGAGAATATTTGGACTTAAGCCGGTGAAAGCCAGCGGACCACACAGATGTTCTTTGTAAAATATTTAAAGTGCAAAGAAGTAGGCCAACATTTTGGGCTACAAACTCAAAACTGTTATTCAACAAAAAGCGGATGATCTTCTAATAGCAAATATCCATGTGTCAACAAAATAATTCTGTTCTGAAGCTTTGTGCTGAGTTCAGCTTAATTGATAGGCTGCTCTGGAGTAACATCGCTTGTGTTGTTAGCTTTCCACAGTTCTTGTGGACAAGCGACTCTGTCGCGTGAAGGAAGTATAGAGTCAGCGTTAGCCCGCTGTGATCTATGAGCCTGGTGTATTGTTTCACAGCATCCGTCTCTCCTGCAGGCCCCTGCATTCATAAAGTGGGCTAATATTTTTAGCAACGTCCCATTTCGGCAGAGATTTAACTCTGGCCCTGCTCTATTTTGGCTGCAAGTGTGATTAGAAAAAAGAAAAGGCAGGAAATGACGAGCTAAATTTACCTTACCAAGACGTGCACCGACTGGTACTGTTCACAAAGATAGTATAGTAGCTGAGCAGGTGTTTTTATGTTATGAAATAATTTCAAACTATTCAGTAGCTATACTTGGGGAGAGCGCTGCTGGCTTTCTATTGTTGCTAGTTTGATTCTGAAACTCAATCCTATGCACTCTGTCGATAATGGACCACTCTGCCAATGGCCCCAACAATGAGTACTCACTATTTATGGTGATCTTTAAACATACCGTTTACAGTACTCTATTATCTGAATCTACTCTATATGTATAGTCTACTGTCTGAATGGATGTTGTGTCTATTGTATAGTCTACTGTCTGAATGGATGTTGTGTCTAATGTATAGTCTACTGTCTGAATGGATGTTGTGTCTAATGTATAGATTACTGTCTGAATGGATGTTGTGGCTAATGTATAGATTACTGTCTGAATGGATGTTGTGTCTAATGTATAGTCTACTGTCTGAATGGATGTTGTGGCTAATGTATAGATTACTGTCTGAATGGATGTTGTGTCTAATGTATAGTCTACTGTCTGAATGGATGTTGTGGCTAATGTATAGATTACTGTCTGAATGGATGTTGTGTCTAATGTATAGTCTACTGTCTGAATGGATGTTGTGTCTAATGTATAGATTACTGTCTGAATGGATGTTGTGTCTAATGTATAGTCTACTGTCTGAATGGATGTTGTGTCTAATGTATAGATTACTGTCTGAATGGATTCCGTGTCTAATGTATAGCTTACTGTTTGAATGGATGTTGTGTCTAATGTATAGATTACTGTCTGAATGGATTCCGTGTCTAATGTATAGATTACTGTCTGAATGGATGCTGTGTCTAATATACAGTATAGTCAACTGTCTGAATGCATGCTGTGTCTAATATTTAGTACACTGTCTGAATGGATGGTGGGTCTAATGTATAGTATACTGTCTGAATGGATGCTGTGACTAATATAGTTTACTGTCAGAATGAATCTTGTGCCTTATGTATAACCTACCGTCTGAGTCCTGCTGTACCTCCATGTACTTTGTTCATTTTCGTTCATTAATTATGAATGTTCTTTGACGTGTCCTTGTAAAAATCCTTGTAATTACTTGTCTGGCGAAAAATAGTTTCTGATTACTCTTTCACTGGAAATGATTGTCCTTTGTATTCCATTACCCATGCAAATTACATACAGTTTCTTTCTTTCTCAGGAACAAGCCGTTTTTGACGTAATAATTCTAAATGCAAATCACCATGGCTAGCATGAACCAGATGTCCAGAACTGAAAACAAAGTCCCATGGAACAGGTAATTTTCCAGAAAGAGAGGAAAACTGATACATTTTAACATAGGTTGATGTTTTTATGGCATTATACTTGTTTCTGGTCAGTGGTCACTGAACGGAATACTTTTTTTTTACGGCATGGCTCTGCAAGAGCTGTCTATGAGAGGGGTCTGTGTGTGTCAGGCGCTAATCTCGCAAACCACTGGACAGATCAGCGCCAATACAGTATTTGTATGTACATAAAAGTACTTCCACTATTTCTTTTTGCATAATTTAACTAACTTAACTTAATAACTTTAATTGTATAATGTAAGTCAATGAGGCTTTGATTGGGCTGAAACCATGCCTAAATTCTGAGGCATACGTCATAGACGACTCACATCATAGATGACTGATGCCACAAGTCTGAGATCCACATTGGAGCCATGCCTTTCCCATGTGGATCCTGAGATCCGCATGATTCCTTTTTTTTTACGTTCACAGTTAAATGATTGTTACTGTTGAACAGTGGGAGAGGGAAGTGGAATTGATTACATGTGACACATGACCTGTCATGATTATTCTGTGTACACAGTAAAAACCTTTTATGTTAATTTATCACAGAGAGTGGACAAATGTATGTAACCAATACGTATCGTATGTACATATACTCTACGCTCAGGATTTGACAGTAAACAAGTAATGCTTGAGCCCTATCTGTTGTGTAATTTCCCAGTGCATTATCACTAGGTTAGTACCAGGGAAGCTGAGTGTTGGCTATTAAACTGCATTTAATCTATTCACGGTAACTACCATCTGATGAGGGCTTACAGGGTAGTAATATTTATTTCTGTGTTTGTATACATGCAAGCAGACAAGCCCGTATCTGTCTCTACCTCTGTCTGTAAGCTTCATGCGCCTTGAGGATTTATCCTCTTGCTTGCGTGTGCACGCACACGCTCACGCACACACACATACACACCAGCACAGAGCGAGCAAGCACATCTGTCTCTGTCACACGTTTCTTCAGCGTGAGGGATGTAAGAATGGCGATGGCCTGGATTTCTCAATGGCTTTACCGAGGGAAGGGAGGATGGATTTAATGTGGTGTGTGTGTGTGTGTGTGTGTGTGTGTGTGTTTGTGTTTGTGTGAATGATACTCGGTGCATGGCTTATCTACCGCTGCTCCAAGCGCCAAAGCAGGATTATAGCAGTTTCTCTTCAATCTGGAAAAGCTGCTTCTTGTTTACTTATTTCTACATTACTTATCAAACTTGTCTCAAAAAACTGCCTGAAGCTATTTCTCTTTAATAGTAATAATAATAATAATAATAATAATAATAAATATTTATTTGTATAGAACCTTTCATAATAATAAATGAAAAGATATATATATATATATATATATATATATATATATATATATATATATATATATATATATATATATATATATATATATATATAAACTTGATCAAAACGTTGTCAAATAAATTGAGCAGGCTATTTACACCAGCTTAAATGTTAAAAGCATGTTACACAACTTTGCTTCAAAGATAACATTACTCATATAGGCTACTAAGCCAATTTCACGGATCGTACAAAGCCATTTCCCCTTCTTAAATGACCCCAACTCTCATGTTTACTGTATGTCGTGGTGCTGAAGGAGCCAGCCATCTAGAACAGGGTGTGTCTGTATTTATGTATCTCTGTCCCCACAAATGTAGACCAATCACAGTGTAGTTCACGCTGCCACATGCATACAGCGAACCACACAGCTCAGCTGATGCTGCGATGCTAATCACAGCACAGCAATGTTGGCGCACAAATCTCTCGTTAGCACATCATTGCTGAAGGCATTGTTCGAGATATGCATATCAATATAAATGGAACGCAATTGTCCCACTATCCGTTTTTGTTTTACATTTGAAGATGTAGGCTATATTATGATATAATAATAACTACGTCATAACCTGAGTAGATTAAATTTAGCCTGACAATTCATAATTCATTTGGCTGTCTCAAAGCCTTTTCAGTTTTACAGGAAAGCTACTCCGTTATCAGACATATCTTCTGAAGTTAACTTGTGGAGAACATTCTCTCTAGTTTATGAGATCAGAGAAGGCATCTGTCTAGTTTGAGATGAACTTGTACTTGAGACCACGAGATTGCCGTCTGCAGCTCGCTGCTCTTATCAGCTGTGTGTGTTTCAGTCAACACAGAGAGACCTCACTTCTCCGAAAAAGTAGGAGCACATTTTCTCTACATTGATAAATCAACCTCACATTTGAAGTTTAAAAAACTAAATTATCACCTAAAACATCTTAAAACTACATTCTGTGACACAACAACACTAGTATTTTGAAAATGTTTTGTGAGTTCTCTCTTCCGCCACTGTTGCTGGTTGGTGTGAATTGCATTCTGGGATATTTGGCTGTCCCAAGTGCACACGAGTCACGTCCCAATGCTCGATAAAGTGGGTGGATCAAGTTCACGTCCGGGTGTTTGGACTAAACTTGGCTAGATGCAAAGTTTCGAAGTGGGACAGTACTGGGGCTGTGATGACTGATGATGCTTCACAACAAGTTCAAGTACAGACAAGTACAGTTATTAAAACTGGCTTGTGTCTTTGTTTCTTTTTAAATGTCAATCCAAATCAAGCTATAACTGTTTGGAAATGTATTTGGGATAATTACAGCTACTCGTCTGTGCCCGTGGCAGTGTGGCATTAGACCAGGCGGCAGATCATGAACATGTATAATAGATTGGCCTCTTTGTTAATGACAAGCAAAGATGGATGCAGTACATGGACGCAGGACAATGAGAAGCCATTAAAAATGGATAACAGTGAAGAGGCACCAGGGCTTGAATAGGATCCGAGAAGGGGAACATTACTCTCTTTCAGTCTGCCATCCAGCCCAGGGACTTTCACTGCTCCTTTATTCCCCTCCTAATCAAATACAGTACAGCTCACCTGCACTGTGGAGGGCATATTCAAAGTGCACAGGGCTTTGTTCTCCATCTTTAAGTCTTGTCTGAATGCTTGAAACAAAAGTCAAAAGTGGGATGGCCAGACTAACATCACTGCGTAGCTATTTATTATTTATTTTTTTGCACTGGCATATATTCGTCTGGTTTCCAGGCCAGTTTGGGGATGCAGGGGCAGAGAACGATGCAAGGGAACAGAGGAAAATAGACCTTTTTCACTGCAGCCATATTGAGACGCAATAGTAGGGTAAGCAGGTGTTAACAATGATTCTAGTTAAGGCTCTGTTACATTTAGTGTAGCAGAGCTTTTCCAGTGAGTCAACATGCACAATAGCAGCTCCCTGAATCTGTCTGACCGGAATGGTACCATACAGAGCCTTAACCACTTGCTGAGTTTCAAGTGGTTAATTAGTACCATTGGTAACACCTGTGTTTACCCTCTGGGTGTGGGTTTTCTTTTTGTGTGAGGTTGAGTGGATGGGGATGGTGCCTAAACAGCTTCATTAGAGAAAGCAGAGCCCACTGGTGGTGCTGGGAGCAAACGGGCACATACCAACCTTCAGTGACACCTGCTCTGCGCCCAGAGGAACAACATTGAATGAGGTGAGGTTAAATCGGTCTGCTGCTTGACACGTCAGTGTTGCAGACACGTCATAATGTGTACATGCAAAGCTCCAGTGCATCTGCCTGAACTAGCTTGCAAGCTATATTTGTTTGTGTCTAGTTATTGTTGAAGCACATTGAATTTACCTGGTATGAAAGGTGCTATACAGATGAAATTGATTCCAACTCATAAAGTTGTAGGCATACACAGTGGTTGAGCCACCAGGTTATTCACAAGGTGCTTTCTTGCATTCAGGGAAGATGTTTTACATAAGATTATTATCAGGCAGTTTATTTAGCTTTAGTTAGAGATAGCAGAGACTGTACAGAGACAGGATGCTGAGGGTAGAGAGGGGGAACAACATGCATCTCTCTGGCCATCTCTGTGTTCCCCTCTGTCACCTTGACACACTCTAGCATTCATCCATTCCTCTTCCTACGTCCTCACCCTGATTCAATGAATTCCATGTTTACGCTAAGAGTAGCCACTCTACCCTCTATTTGTGTATATTGGACAGATTCCCATTTCATTGCCAGCAAACAACCACTGCCATGCATTGTGGGTGAGTTTGATTTGATTTGATTCATTTCTGAGATCTGTTTACGCAAAGAGACCCCTGATTGCAGCTTGACAGCACAAAACCAGATTCTTTACTCACTTCTTTTCCCCGCTACAGAAATACCCACACTACTGCATCATGAGTCTGATCACACTCTCCAACATTTTCAACACACACCATGTTAAATTATCTCATTTCCTCTCAGTCAAACTCTTAACTAGTGATTGATGTCAGAGATGACAGCGTGATAGTCGGCTGGATTTTCTTTTTTTTTAAAGCACCGTTCTTGGCTCTGTGAAACACCATGTTCCACTGACAGTCTTCAGCCTCTTCCTGCATTTCTTTGAAAACGGCAGATTTTGAGAAAATCAAGACTGTCACGCCCCAGAAAGAGCTGAAGGAGGAAGACGTCCCTTAACCAGTCATTTCTGAATCAAGGTTTTTCAACTGACTAACACACACAAAACTGCAGCGTCAGATGGGATTCCAGTCGCGTGCGTGACATAGCTATCGGTTATGTCACAGACATTTTACAACCAATCCCTTTCTGAGGGTAAGGCAAATCTCCCATTCAATGCATTGATAGCATTCGAAGCCTGTGGGTAAGGTCCCCTTGTGTTTCAAATCCGCTACAATAATTCCAGTTTATATGACTGACGTCCCGTAGCCCTCACCCCCATAGTGAGCAAAATGCTTTGAGAAGCATCTCAAAGAGCTGAGCACTAGCAGGTTGCCACCCACTCGGGACCCCCACCTATTCGAATACCTGCAAAACCAAAACCGATCCACCGACGACTCGACGACGCCATAGCTACGACACTACACACGGCCCTCTCCCACCTGAAGAGGAACTCCTATGTGAGAATGCTATTTATAGATTGCAGCTCAGCATTCAACACAGAAATCCCCAGCCTGTACAGCTGTATCCTGGGCTTTTTGTTGGAGCCACCCTAACCATCAACACAGGAGTCGCTCAGGACTGCGTTCTGAGTCCCCTCCTCTACTCCCTGTACACCCATTGCGTGGCGAGGAAGGCACAGAAACGCCTCTTTCACCTCAGGCAACTGAAGAAGTTTGAAAATGGGGCCCAAGGTACGGACAGGCCTTCTACAGAGGCACCACTGAGCGCATCCTGACTGGTTGCATCACTGCCTGGTATGAGAACTGTACTGCCCTCAACCGCAAAGCTTTGCATAGGCCAGGGGTCCTTGGAGTGGGTTCCAGGGGGTCCCCAGCAAAAGCAGTTAATGTAGCATCACAATCATTTTAACCATTTAATTTATATGTTAGCTATTCAAAAATAGCAGATATACAAGCTCACAAAAGCTTGACACACTCTAGCATGGACCCCTAGGACCCCTGGGGGTCTGTATGCAGAGGCAGCCTGTGTGGTTTAAACATACGCCACGCACACTGTCACATGACACTTTGAATATCAAGACTGCCCACAGAAACATGCACACAATGCAAATGCACCTAGAGATGCATGTACTGTAAATAGATATTTATACACACATACTGTGTGCAGTGCTCAAATACACACATGGATATAACATTTAGAAGTATGAAGCGTGCGCACATGACCAATGTACATACTTTAATTGCTAGTCATCATTATTATTACTACTACTTTTATTTATTTATTGTGCTTAGTTAGCATTTCTGCAGTGAGAGAGAGAGACAGGAAAGCCAGACAGGGAGCAGGGGAAATGACACCGCAAACAGTCTGACCGGCCGGTAATTGAATGACTATTTATGTTGTTACTTATTGTTTATTATTGCTACTACCTTGAATCTCGCCAACATCTGCTGCTGCTTGTCCTGCCCTAACGCTCTGACCTCCTCTGCCCTCACAGTTTGCAATTAATCACATTCATTTCCAGCTGGAGAGTGGTGGTAAACTATACCTACAGTCTACCATAAACGGCTTTTGTCATCCAAACCAGACTTTGTGTATTGTTCTAGTCAGAATATCGGGGGTGTCTTTACTGAGTTCATAAATAACTGTCAAACATCCAGTTAATACCAAATCCTCCTACCAATACCTGACTTTGTGATCATTGTTGCACAGTACAATCCCATTCCCCAGTGTTAATTTATCCATTATTTGTGTACGCATTTGGTGTACATTCGTACACTCTGAGTTAAATTAACACTTAACAACAAACCTCTGGTGCTCACACATAGGCTACAGTACCTCACCACTCTCCATTCCTTCCATTAATCTTCCATTCCTTCCATTAATCTTATAGTATTACTATTCCAATTTAGAATCAGGAATATAGCAGGTTGTACCATGACTGGATAGATCCCACCTGGGAACCTGTCTGTGTTGCAGGGGTAGGGGTTATTCATAAACAAATTTCTTATTGTCTATATTTTCTATATTTTAAATGTTGTCCTCAGCAACTAGCCTAAACCTATTAATTCTATTTTTGTAACAGCATTTTTGAAGTTTAGCATGAACGTATGTTATTAATTATACGTTATGTTTGTTTTAAGTTTGCCTCCCCCCACCCTCACTGTCCTGTGTTTCCTGTCTCTCTACATGAAGCAAAACCTGGCAATACAAACACAACCTTTACAATAATGAAAAAAACGTCAACAATAGCCTTTTTTTTCTCTCATGGAGATTAGAACGACCTGGAGCCTTGTAAAGTTGGAGGGAATAACAGAACTTGTGTGTTCCCATCCCTTGTCTTCGCTAAGCTGTTATTTTCTGCTTGGGTGGGGGTGAATTAAGACACAATGTTAGTTTGGTGTGTTTAGCAAAACATCTCCCGGTAAATCCTTTTAATCCGCTCTCAGCAGCTTTCATTCCGGAGCTTTAATACTTCCAGAAAGCCTGAATGAATGGTCCAGTGAGAAGTTAGAAACATGCTCTCTAGGATGGTATTTAAAAAAAAAGAATTAACCAATCATTTTAGATGTTTTGCTATATATAGCACGTTGGTTGGCTATTCAAGAATAGCAGATATACAAGCTTACAGCCCGTCACCTCGTGCCGCGCTGCGATCTTGTAGATCTGCAATTTTAGAAAAATCGTGAAAATGTGTGCATGTTGTTTATTCATATATATTTTTAAAGCAACATTTTTTTTACTCAAATCTTTGCTTCTGGCTTCTGGGGGTCTGTGGAACAATATATTCTGAGATGGAGGTCCGTGGACAAATACATATGATTTTAGGGGTCCTTGACATGAAAAAAGTTTGAGAAACAGTGATATAGCAACATAAGTTTTTCACAAAACTGTTAGGATTTAGAATACTTTTTTTTTTATCGGCCTCAGATCAGCAGGTCCCTTCCTCACGTTGGAAGCCATCTTGCGACAGAAAATAGTACCTTTTTATTACCAGAGGGCCACTATTAGGTCTCAGCAGCGTCTTAATATTGTATGTGCACTCTTCTTACTTTAAAAATGTATTATGATACATATTTTATTCTGCTTTGACCTGCTGGTGGTATATTATAATGACTTTGTTAAGGTTTTTGCACATGAAACATTTTATATTATAGTATGTTCATTGTTCACTGATGTTCATAGTTTGTGCATGTTATGGTTCATTCATGGTATCGCACATACATGGGTCATGCATGGTATAGTACAGTATACCTACAGTACATGCATAGCATAATTCATGCATAGTATAGTACATACATGGTATAATTCATGCATGGTATAGGACGTACATGGTATACGTAGTGTTTATGGTATAGCTCATGCCTGGTATATTTCATGCATGGTACTGGTATAGCTCATGCCTAGGGGTATAGCTCATGCATGGTATAGCTCATGCATGGTATAGTACATAGTTCATGCATGGCATCTTACTTTCTTGTTGTTTTCTCATCTCCCCCATTTGGGTACATAGAAAAGTGCTATATACATTTTAGATATTATTATTATTATTTTTGTTTTTCTTAATTATTATTATTATGTGTGTTAAAACATAGGAGTGACTTTTAAGCTAACACATCTTTCCCTCTGCCAGATTTCCCCTTGGATTCCGCTCACTATGTGAAAACTGTACAGAACAATAGGATGCAGTCACGCTGAACACAATGCCTCGCATTGATCAACGGCACAGGTAATCCATCTTTTTCCCCGTCAGTGGACATTTCATACAAAAAAAACCCATAGTCTGATAGTTTGCACTGTGGGGTGCGATAGCGCTGTCAGCAGCTCCGAAAAAAGGACTTGCACCCCCCCCCCCCTCTACCCCTGCCCTTTTCATCTTTCCTTTTGCTCTCTCCCCCCTCCCCTCCCCTCCCCGCCGCTCCCCCTCCCCTCCCCTCTCTCAGATGAGAACAGGTTTCTATAGAGAATGCCAACGTGCGCAACCCGGGAATCTCATTGGCTGAGCCGTCGCAGGAGTAGATGGCAGGGGAGACACAGAGAGCGCGCGCGAGAGAGGGAGAGAGAGAGAGAGAGAGAGGAGAGGAGGACAGCGAGGCAGAGCCAGAAAGCTTTAGAAGAAGATGTAACTCCTCTGCATCAGTCTACTACATCTGTGACAGAGCGGAGGCAGGGAGCCCGAGCCGTGACGTACCACAGACTTCCACAGAAAGAGAAAATACCGTGTTCTCTGTCTTTCTTTCTTTCCCCCGTCCTCTTTTTATTTGCCCAGTGATGAATGGGAAGTGCAGTGGACTTAAAGGATAACTTCTCTCCCACAGCCTGTTGATGAGCTGATCTCTCCGGGCTGAAGGGAGGAGATCAGCAACAGCTGGGGCGACCCGGCGTGACACCACCTCCAGGTCCCTGGACATTACGAAGGCCCGGATTCCCCCTGGCCAATCCGTAGCTGATGGGAAGGCTGATGACCGTCGCTCATAGCCTGCTCTAACAGGCTGCCCGTCTAGGCTATTACCCGAATCGTTCTCAAACCCCCTGCTGCTGTCGGACGTCCACGTCTTACTCTTCTCCAGGGTGGATTGTCCTACTTGGAGGACGCGGTGCGTTGGAGAGGGACTTTTAGATGTGTGTCCCCTGCTTGGCGTTGCACTGTTACCCCCTGCGACCCGCTGGGACCCCTCCGAAGCCCCCCGCCGTGCTTCTAGGATGGTGTGACCGCTGGCCGGCCACCCCACATCTGGGTCAAGATGCCTGTGATGAAGGGCCTGCTGGCCCCCCAGAACACCTTTCTGGACACCATCGCCACCCGCTTCGATGGCACCCGTAAGTACACATGTTTACACAGGTTTACTGGCAAATGCAGTTACCCTGAGCCGTAGATGGAGACTGTATTTCATTTATCAACATCATTGTCATGCTACTTGCTTCTTGTTCAGTCTTATGAAATTATTTACTAGTTGTAGTAATGCAACTGATATTAATATGCTTGCCTGGCATGTAGTTTACAAAAGAACATACTGTAAAATATATTTTACTTTAAAACTATACATAATGAGGCTTTGCGCAGTTACTGGATGAATGTAACCATATGGAATGGGAACAAAACAGATTAGTATTAGGACAACAAATATACAGTATATGATATGTTTGTGCCTCACCTGCATGAACCAGGATGTGATGTAAGAAACTGAGATCTACCCGCGGCTTGTTTTCTTTCTGTTCTCTGTGATCACACCACAGTGAGGACAATTCTGTTTTGCTGAAGCCTAATTTATACATACTGTACTTCACCGTACGGCTACATCGCTCGTGGGAAATAACTGATAAAACTGGTTAAACTGAAAAATAATAAGTGTAGGTTAGATTTAATGCTGTGAGGGACTTTTGGGATGCAGGCGAACCTGCCACATTTAGAGCTCCATCCGCGCTTTGTTTTGTTGCAGAACGTAGTAGAACTGTAAACTATTGTGGTCGATGTCAGCATCAGTGCAGCCGCGTAGTTTCTGCATGACTGGTGTCTCTTGTTTTCTACCTTGTGGCACCTCAGGGGAGGTTGTGGCTCCTCGTACACAAATGCCATGGGATGCTCATGGTTATTCCTCTGTCAATACGGCCTGATATCCTCCACTAAGCCTTATTACGGCTGAATGAGTTGAGTGTCTGTTCGCGCAATTACCTCCCAGGCCTGGTCTGATTTTTTTTTTTCCACACAGTGAATGGGACGTAAACATTATAGTAAAAGTCGCTGGTGTTATTATTGTGTAATTGATATGTGTACAGTTATACTGTAGCTTTGCCCAGTGAGTCACTCTTAATGGGTTTTTAGAAAAGCTCTCCAGAGCTCAAAGCACTGGGGCACGGCGAGGTTGGCTCAATCACATCGTGCGCACACGGGGACATGCAGCTGATTAGGGTCTGTTTTCAGTTTTAAGCCATTCATTGCTTTAAAGCAGTGGTTTAAAGCATTATTTATTCGGCATTTGAGCCACGGATCACCATTTGATGAGATTTAGACTCTCAGTCAGACCCAAAACTTGTCAAAAAAACAATTCTTCTACATTCTCTAAATGTGTAGACTTCTTCTAATTTAAGTAATGCAGATGTTTAGCAATAATTTAACTCTTGAGAGCGTAAAATCAAACCAAATGGACCCGTAAGGTTCATTTTACGCTCTCAAGAATTAAAGATCTATAAGGGTCCATACCAACTCTCCATCATTTAGCTGGGAACCACCTGGAACCCCCTCAAGGACCACTGGTGGTCCCTGGACCACTGGTTGAGAACCACTGCTTTAAAGCATAAAACCAACACAGAGACTAATGTCAGGAACAATGTCAGATATACATATTTGAGTGATATATGATATTGACCTGTATGATATAACCAATGTCACCTTTGAATCCCAAGCATAACGATAAACTTATTTCTCTAGCATTAGATATGTATGTATTTCTTAAATGATATGTATTTCTTGAAAGGGCTTGAACAGTCACCTTTATACACTACAAAAGAAATGACCCCTCAAAAGTAATTAATGTAAAATAATGCAAACTACAGAGCCTATTCAATCTCAGAACTTAGCCCACTGTTACAGCCTCACCATTAACCCCATGAACCGTAGTGTACCTATTCTGGGGCGAACATCCAGCAAAAATAGCAGATCTACAAGCTCAGCAAACTCCTTGTGTTGCGGCACATTGTGAGTAAGTAAAGATTTTTACTCTAGAGGGAAAAAAGGAGGGGGTCTAGTATAAACCCCTGCGGGCCTCCGGTCTGGCTTATATTGGACACCAATAACATAAAGAGACCAGAGGTTGAAATCAACAAAATAACGAATTTATACAGCTTAAACTAATAAAGATAATACACCAACGGGAGACGTCCAGCCAAAAACAAACACAATACGACCACACAGTGGTCTGTCAAGAGTCAGCGTTTCTCCCTAAACGAATCAAAACAGACGGAAAACTAAACTAATCAATAAAGCCACGGAAATGGAATTATATGTACTTCTCCTCCACAAAAGCAAATCAAAGATTGTAAGCTAAACACAACACAACAAAGAACAGCTGCTGACGAGCTCTTTTATCCACTTTCAATCTGCCATCGCTATTGTCCATTTAGGCAAACATTAAAAAAAAAATTCTATTCATTTTTTGGTCATTAAAATTGTTGGCGTTATGCCAATCAATTCCTCCCCACACACAATTCTGTGGGTTGTCACTGCTTTTGTATCCTACTGGCTCACCTGCCAGTGAGGAGCCCCCACCAGGAGGATTTACAGTAGAGCATCCATCCTACTCCTCCCGCCAAACACTCCCCACTGACAGGTGCCGCCCCCAGCCTGTAGAAGTACGTGCAGTGTCAAATATCACCCTCCCCACCCGGCTTCCCTCTCCCGAACACGGACCAATTGTGTTCGTATAGACCAGTGGTTTTCAACTCTTTTCATATCAAGGTCCATTATTTATTCGGCATTTGAGCCACGGAACCACCATTTGATGAGATTTAGACTCTCAGACCCCAAATATAGAATATCTTGTTATCGTTGGATAAGATTTTGTCCACAATTTCATGCTGTATTGATGTGGTACCAATAGGAGAGACAACAGGCAAACGTTGATCAAAATAACAATTCTTTAATTAAGTAATGCAGATGTTTAACAGTAATTTAACTCTTGAGAGCGTAAAATGAAACCAAACGGACCGTTTGGTTTCATTTCACATTCTCAAGAGTTAAAGATCTATAAGGGTCCATTTGGTTACCAACACTCCATCATTTAGCTGGGGACCACCTGGACCACCAAGGTCCACTGGTTGAGAACCACTGGTATACTGTAGATGCTCAAAAAAGACGGAATCGAACCCCTAGACTCCGTTGTGGTGGGCAGGTACTTTACCACTGCGCTACTCAAGCACAAAATGTTAAATATTTATATTGAAAATAGTCCATCTAGAAGCTCACAAGAGTCGACGTGTATTGAGCTTATAGATTGGCTATTTTCTCTACATGTGCTGTCAAAGCACAGGATGGTGCTTTGACATCACTGACAACACCTGTGTAGAAGTGAGACAGATGTTAGTGAGAGAAACACAGCAAAGGGACAGACACACATGATATGAAACCATACAAGAGAAGAAAAGGGGGGCAAGTAACACCCACTTAAAGGTGAGATAATTTCAGCAGTGTCTCCTGTTATCTTTAACGGGTAAAATGCTATTTTAACCCATCTGTATGGTAGAGTAATTTATTACAATATAACGAGTACTTCTGCAGTTGTTAGGGAGGTGGTCTACCTATTGAGCCATTGAGCCATTGAGACATTTAAACCCTGGTGTCTGGGTAGGGCACCTACTTGTTGACAAGTAGCCCTGCCTGAAGCTCATAAGCCCAACCCCTCCCCTGGCCAACGGTGAACGATGCATTTCCCATGTTTCGAATTCCCTGCTGTTACAATTGGCAATTACCCCTCTCTGTCGGGAGAGGACATCAAACTTACGGGGTTGCATTCACCGCTGTTCCAACCTTTTCACGCCTTGCCACTGATAACCTTTTTATTCTTGGGCTGCTGAGACACGCTGATGGTATCTAAAGCCACATGTCACACAGATGACCCCAGATGTTCCCGTGGCCCTCCTTGCACTCTGCATCAGACAGCCTTTAATGTTATGTCAAGTTATAACCACTTAAACCCTATATGGTTGAGCGGAGTCCCTCAGGGCTCTATGCTAGTACATTTTCTGTTTTCGCTCTACATTAAATATCTTTGCTGAAAATAGAATAGAATTGTGAGCTTGTCGATTTGCTATTATCAGCTAAAGTTTCCCCCAGAATACAGATGATGGGGTTCAAGTAGTTAATGGTCAAAACATTATTGACCATTAACCGCACTAATTCTGGCATCCTTATTTTGGAAATGTCACTGTATTATTTCAAAAACCTTCAAAAAAGTAGTAGACCTTATCATTATCCTATAATGATATGAGCTTGTAGATTGGCTATTTTCACTATTTGTCAAAGTATATAGGGCTTAAGCGGTTAAAATATCCCTCAATGTGTTGTGTTTTGTTCATTATCATTATATACTACACAATGCATTACTATTACTGTAATGCATGGCGGTGTCGCTTGCTGCAGTTCTTGCACCTCCAAGATTTTCTAACTAGCGCAGGGGCATCCAAATGTTTTGAGAATATGAAAATACATTAGGACCGGCTGGATCTCCAGTCATACTGTACCTTTAGACCGTAACAAAGTCACAGAGCTACAAATAGACCAATTATTTGTTTACCAACATTGAGACTGGATGCACAGGTGATTGTTTCATGCAATCAATTCTCAACCTGTTGTTTCGGGGTGCACTGGTTTCAGCGCACCCCAACCCCCTCTTGTGTGTTGGCTAGTGCTGCGCGCCCTAGTGAGACCTGACAGAATGGGTTTCATTTGCAACCAGTATGACGCTTGCAACCAGTGTGACGTCGTCTGTTAAGGGGTCTATGCATTGCATTACAACAATTTAACTACAGTGCAATATCAGTAGTCTTTTGTTGGCAGTGTATCCAAACGTAAGCCACTCATCTGTGCTGTGAACAAAAGAAGAACAATTCAGCATTTTCACAGCATTTTTTCTCGTGCATGCACTACATTGCTGTTATATTTTCAGTCCAATAAATTGTCTTTTGTTCAGATGGCAGTGTAGCCAAATGTAATAACACAAGCAGTTATAGGAATCCTTACACATTCTACTGAGAAGTAGTCTACCAGCTCAGGTTAATTTCAAAACACTCAGAAACCTCAATGTATGATTTTCACATGACTAACTGGCGGGCCATAAATAATATATTTTAGGAAGGAAGCCGTGGGCCATATAATATCTGCCCTCATGCCACGATTGGCCCCTGGGCTGGACTTGGGACATGTCTGAACTAGCCAATCATCACCACAGAGACACCAATGTGAACATGGTGTGTGACAAGGTTATTATTTATTAGTTTTTATTTCCTTTTGACACTTTGTTTTCAATTTCAGTTGAGTTCTTATTAGTTTCTAAAGCAGGTTTGCTAGTTTAGTTAGATTTTTTTGAAAACGATAAGTTTTAGTTTAGTTTTGTATTAGTTTAGTTTTAGTTTGTATTTTATTTTAATATGCATTAGTTAAGGGCGAGATTTAACAAGGTCAGAAAAATAGCAAAAATAGCCAATCTACATGTACAACAAACTCACAACGCCTTGTTTAAAATGTTATTCCAGTTAACCTTTTTTTTTCCCGATTCTAGTTTTAAAATGTATGGCTCTTTATTTTTTTCGTGAGTTTGCGATTGGTCCGAAATTCAAGGTGTGATTTATATTTTATTTCCACAATCTGCCAGCAACGTACTCTACTGACACAATGGACAGTTTTGAAGAGATGTTGGCTGTGGAGGTTAGCAGCTACACACCTCTCTGAGGGTCTATAAACACAACCATATGGTGGCTAATGAATTTGTCCATTAAGTCTGTCACCAGAAATGATGGTGAAATCTACAGTACAAATTATGTCAAACATGCTGGAGGTTGATGAAAACAAAACAGTGGAGATTACGGTGTCAAAATCACTTAAAATCACTTTATGCACTGGGTCTTATGTTCATCAGCAGATGCTGAGCAGTGGTTCTCAAAGTGATGTCCGTGGACCCCCAGGGGCCCTCGAGGGGGTTCCAGGGGGTCCACAGCAAAATGTGTACAGTTTAGCACAAAAAAATGTTTAACCACTTTAACCCTTATACTTTGGCAATTCAAAAATAGCCAATCTACAAGCTCACAACGTTATGAGCTTGTACTGTAGATCTGCTATTGTCTAAATATTTGGAAGATTCTTTTAAATCTAAAAAATAAATTAACGAATGTGAGTGGGTTGCTTATTCGAGTTTATTTAAGATCCCCATTAGCTGTTAAACCTGGCAACAGCTGTTCTTCCTGGGTTCCATGCAGAACAATATAAAAACATACAAAAAGCTAAAACTTGATTGGGTTGCTTATGCGGGTCCCTGGCACAAAATCTCTGTGGGGTCCATGGCCAAATACATATCGATTTGGGGGTCCTTGACATGAAAATGTTTCTATGGTAGAGCTCAACTCACTTTAGATGTAGTAGTGGGTACATTTCTAAATTGTATCTCAAAATCAGAATACTTTGAATTCTATCCTCATGTAAACTATTGCAGTCAATGGAAATGGAGCACTTTTAAACTAGTCTTTGTAAAAAATAAATGACAGACATCTCTTTGTTGTCTTGATGAAGGACACAGATTCTAAGAATTCTAAGAAGTCTAATTAAATAAAAATTTGACACTAGTTCGAAATCTTCCCTTACATGTAAAGAATTTAAAGATGATACACAAAGAATCAGTAAAAATGTGAAGGAGAATGCCTGAAAACCCTCCAGGGGCTTGAGAAGTGGCATTCTCCAGGAATGTTTGTACATTAGTTGTAGGATAAAATTGCATCAATGTGGAATATACCCATCTATTACAAATAAAACCAATAAAACATTAATAGACAAGATACCACTTGTCAGGTAGCTCAAAAAAGGTTTGAGCCCTGGATGATGCAGAATAAACATGCTCATGGCTACAGGCATCGTGCTGTGTGGATTAGAGAGACTTGATTTCAAAGATTTTTTTTTTATTATTTAAGGAGTTTTAAATTATGGTCCTGCCAGCTCTGCTGACAGACTCTCCTGTATTTCTCATTTGTCTTCCTCCTCTTCCTATTTTTCATTGTCCTCCTCACCCCCCCCCCCCCCAACTTCCTCCTCCTCTAAATGCCCGGGCCCTTCTCACTGCTGCGTAGCAGCTATAATAGTCCTTATCGTCTCTGTCGGGTGGACGGTCTAAGACGGTTACTTTTCAGGATTCAAATTCAAAAGTAGTAAAAGTAGCAGATCTACAAGCTCAAAACGCGTTGCTTCGCACAGCGTTTTTGAGCTTGTAGATCTGCTACTTTTGATGCTTTTGTGTGACGCTGTATTATGATCAAGTAGGGCATTCGATCATTTAAAAAAAAAAGTTAAAATATGGAGATAAGAGGTTTCTGCCCGACAGCAAGGATATATTCTTCCTGTTACTTTGTCAAGAAATGAGCTCATAACGACTGCAATTAACCCATTCAGTCCGGAAACGCATCTACAAATGTCTTCTAAATCCTAACAGTTTTCTGAAAAACGTATGTTGCTATAATATCAGTAGTTCTCAAACCTTTTCATGTCAAGGACCACCCAAAAATATTTTGTTCCCTTTAAAAATATATATTCAAATATTTGCACAAATTTTCAAGATTTTTAAAAATAGCAGATCTACAAGCTCATACTGTAGCACGGCACTTGGTGCCACGCTATGATCTTGTATATCTGCTATTTTTTTATAGCCAAAGAAATATATATAATAAATGGTTAATAAATAATGGTTATGCTTCAAATCTAAAATGACACAGATGCGTTCCCGGATTGAATGGGTTAAAAAAAATATGGAGATAGGTTTCTGCCCGACAGCAATGATATACAGTATTCTTCCGTTACTTTGTAAAGAAATGAGCTCAAACGGCTGCAATTAATGGAATGGTGCTGGATGAAGTCCAGTCAGAACAACAGGCCTAGATGAGAATCTGTTGCTAGCAGCAGGGCACATGCCTTTGAACGTGCTTGCCAGTTTTTGCCAGAACTCCCAAACCAGATTCTAAAGTCTCTCTCCACCATGGTACAGTAGCTCCATGCCGTGTGGCAGAGCGCCCGCGGCTGAAAATAGCTTATAAAGCTACAAAGGAGAGAGACAGGGGAGTAAGGGAGAGAGAGACAATGGAATGGAAGTTATCAACCAGATTCAAACCAATGGAGCCGTGCCAGGATATTAGGCCCTGTGCCTAGATATCTTCATAACATACAAGACTCAAAGATATCAGTTATAAGACATGTTTGTTTCCGCAAGATAATGAAAACTTTTCAGAAAAAGTTGCAGCAGGGGCTTAATTACTTCCATTGTGTATGATTTTGCCTGTGTATGTGCCTAAAATAAATGTCAAAAACTAGCATTTAAAAAGCATATGTTCACGAGTCACGACCATCTACTTTGGTAGGGGATCCGAGGAGTCTTTATTTTTTACAGACGTCATTCAATTAACCACATAGCATTGAACAAACGGGTCCCCCGTGCATTGACTATTTCCCCTAATGTGATTCTGACACGGAAAGCACAGCATCGCATATGAATGGAAATGGCTGTTCTCTGCTTTTCTATTTTTACGCTTTCTCATCTTCATAATTCATAATGTTGTTTTAGCTATGGCATTCCGGCAGTCCTTAGTGGCTTATTCAGTAGTTTTTCCAACGGGATGGAAACTGTTTTTCTTTTTCTTCGTTTTTCCTCAGTTGAATCATAATAAAACCACAAAAAAAAAAAGCCATCAGAGACACAGTAATGTTTACACACCAGTGAGGGACAGGGGATTATATAAAAGCTCATTGTGTTTACACTACATCAATAATCCAACAAAATGATCACCTCCTGAGCAGGCCATAAGTGTCATTAGTTTCACCACTCTTCTGTAAAAGCAACAACGTTTGGGAACCACTAATGCTACCCCAAACGCATTTTAAAGCATTCATAACAGATGGAAATAACCTCAGCAAAAACACAAACACGAAAACTGAGGTGATTATGCATTCAGATTATTCAGTCTACAAATTCTTACCATGTCCTTCCTTTAGTTTACGTCAAATGCAAGACATCATTACTCCGTTCCAGATATTATGCAGTGTGCCCAGAAAATGACTTTTGCCAAGACAAACTGCAGCACATTGATTCACACCGATAGAACAACTCTATCTTGACTTCATAAAAATGTAAATTTGGCCATAAAATGTCATTCTGAGTCCAGAGAAATCTTCCTCCCAGTCGTCGGATACGAGGCGCAGAGTCTGCGACTTGATGAAATCATCATTTTGAAGTTTAGTGTTCTATAATTTATCATAACAACATATAAAAGAAATCATTAAATATTTATCCTATCTGGATATGAACGAACCAGACTAAAGTATGAGGAGTTTAAGAAGGCTTTCATTGGGAGCGTTTCACTTTAAGACTGCGGGTCGTTGTCTGAGAACATTTCTGGTCCCCAGTGTATGGACTAGCAGGCTATAAGTAAAACGTCAGACTCTGTTAAGTAGATCACCTTTGGCAGGGTACGCCTAAAGGATTTAGCTCATAGCAATGTCAGCGTTCTGCCCTCCCAATGGGACCATGTAATTGTGCTACATAATGTGCGTGGGTGTGTGTGTGTGTGTGTGTGTGTTTGTTTGTGTAGTTTCTATGTGTGTGTGTGTGTGTGTGTGTGTCTGTGTGGTTTGTGGTGGGTTTTTATTAATCACGTTATTGTTGTTTTTCTTCAGTTCTATGAAAAACCCTTTGTAACTTTGCTTCGATAAGTGTGTGTGGAAGTAATTCTGTGTGTAACGATTCACAGTCTTACACGTGTATGTGTTTTTCGTGCGTGTGTGTGCGACACAGTGTCAGTGTCTTCATGCACATGTACAACGGTGTGACAGTTGTACTGTATGTGAACCCCCCCCCTCCCCCCCCCACCCCCCGGCCCCGGCTCCCCAGAGAAACCTTCCCTGCAGCCCCATAGCAGCACGGTGGTGACAGCAGCTCTCTCGGCCCCTGGAGGCCTGCATGGGCCCCCAGCGGGGCCGTCTGTGGGCAGAGATAAGAGCACAGGCTTCATTTTCTCCGCGCACGCTTTTTTTTTTCTTCGTGCGATGGGGTGACCGAGGAACCCTGAGGGGAAACGAGTCTCATTGTTAACCGATGAACATGTCTTAATGGCCATCTGCAGCGGGCTTTAACAGAGGATTGGGCCCCGCAGACAGACAGACTGTCAGTCTGCTTTACTTTACTCTCTCTCTCTCTCTGGTGTCTTTGAGGTTGGGGGGGTTGGCGGCAGAGCAGCGTTTAATGCTACACTTTGGTGGCATTTGGCTTCAAAGCCACATGCGAGGGTTTGATGGCGGCGTCTGGGTTTGCCAGCGCCTGTAATGAAGTGCTTCAACCCATGGCTTTGCTAGGTTTCAGATCTCGGCACTGGTGGATTTTTAGTGCAGCACAGCAGCCAGGAAATTGCGAAGGTTTATTGTCAGTGTATGAACGGTTACACGGTACACGGTACATGGATAGAATAGAATTTGTTGCTGTCCGGCAGAAACCAGCTAACTCCATTTTTCCGCTTTTGCATTTTTTCCCCATAAATCAGTGCTATTGAACACCCTTTACGTCTGTGTTGATTAAAAAATTTAACCAATGAAAAGTATTAAAAAGTCCACCACAGGGGGGTGGAGTTAGCTGGTTTTGCTGACTCCAGGCTCCACCCCCTTTTGACCTCCAACCTCATTGTGAGCTTGGAGGTCCATTCAGCTGTTCTTATCAATGATGAACAAAACCTCCTAACTCCACTTTTTGTTTTGTTTTTGTCATTTCCTGAAAAATGAACATTTTGGAGTTAGCTGGTTTCTGCCGGACAGCAGAGAGAATATAATACTCTAGAATTGACAGATTTATCATCAAATACCATCACACTCACCCAACGCATACAGTACACAACGTTTCCCTGCCACCCATTGCAATACGCTCCCACAAATTAGAGAAACAATTTTGACTTATCAAGCACAGTTGACTTATCACAGCACACGGCACTAGATTGATGATCCCCATTGACTTGTCTCCAAGGCTCTGTTCAGCAGACCAGCGTTTTTCCACATGGTTCACTTTTAGCAGCGACAGCTCCGCACACTTGCTTGAGTCCCACGGGCTTGTGGCATCATCACATTTGCATGGCCTTTCCCCATAAGATTACACTTACTGTATGTTGGCATGATGTTCGCACCGTTTTCCCTTAGCATGTGTAGTGCGGAGCATCAACGCATCATATTACAAGTAACAGGCAGCCTGTCGGCTGAACACAGATGTGTACAGTAATTAAAAGAACGAGGCACAGCGGGTACTGCCAGTTCAAGCAATATCCCTCTAAGAAGATTACCACTGTGTACGGCCTAATGCTTCAATTATTATGTCCTACCAAGAGAGCAGATACACAAGCTCAGTTTGTAGATATTTTCAGCAAGCAACACACCATACGAGTCACGACAAAGTATAAGTGAGGTTCCAGTATTGAGGTGAGGTTGCAATCTCATACACAGTGATCAGCGTTGCCAGATTCTGTGAGAGAAACAAGCAACCAGGTCTAGGAAAACCAGCCCAAAAGAACCGACTATGGGCCACATGAGCACTTTAACATATACATCAGCTATTTTCAAATAGCAGATCTACAAGCACACAACGCGTCGCGATGCGACACGTTGTGAGCTTGTAGATCGGCTATTTTCAAATAAAATCTTGCGGGGAAATTATAATAAGCAGATCTGGCAACCCTGACGGTGATGTGCAGGTATGCAACTGCACACATACCCAAGCATACAGCATACGCAAATACAGGCTTTCAGACGCACACATACTGTACACCCCAATGGTGTAAAGTAACTAAGTACATGTACTCAAGTACTGTACCATTTTGAGGTATTTTTACTTTACTGGAGTATTTCCTATTTTTCTATTTTTACTTCTACTCCACTACATCTCAGAGGCAAATATTGCACTTTTACTCCACTACAATTATTTGAAAACTTGCTAGTTACTTTGTAGATTTTGATTATTATTACAAAACCACTTCAGCCCTATATACATTTCGGTCATTTGAAAATAGCCGATCTACAAGCTCACAATGCGTCGCGACGCATTGTGAGCTTATAGATCTGCCATTTTTTCTTCATGCATTTTATACATTTGAAAACTTTGTGAAATGGGACATTCTGCATAATGAGTACTTTCTACTTTTGGTATTTTAAGTACATTTTGATACCAATACTTTTGTACTTTTACCACAAGTACATTTTGAATTCCAGACGTGCAATATTGATACTTTCACTTAAGTAAAACAATTAGTACTTTTTCCACCACAGGTACACCCCCTGCAACGGTGTTTGGGAAGTTTTATCGTGCAGATGGTACATGGCTAAAACGGCTGACAGTTAGTCATGTTTTCATTTTGCACTTTGCCATGTTCTGAGAGGAATCTGAAAAGATTAAAAAAAAGATTACATCTCTCACGCTAGCAAACAGGCATGGTGTCATTTCCACATTTAGCAGACTGTAAAAAAGATTGCTATCGCTGTATTTTTATGCCTATACGCCGGTGGACAGCCGTGGCCGGAGGCGTCATGTTTCCGGGTTTGTCCGGCGTCCATACACCCCGAACTTGTGAATGCGAGATCTCAGCAATGCCTCGGGGGAATTTCATGACATTTGGCACAAATGTCTACTTGGACTCGAGTATGAACTGATTAGAAGTATGTGGTCAAAGGTCAAGGTCACTGTGGCCTAACTAAACATGTTCATTAAATTCCTTCAAAGTCGCTAAACTATATATAGACTTTATGAGTCTGGACAGACATGGATGTAAATAGCAACTGGTCAGTGGAGGCATACAACCGCAATGCGGTATTTCTAGTTATTTATTTTTTGTGGTTGTGTTCCAAGATGTTAACTTATATTTTTGCAGCAGTAGCTCATATTTAGCTTAATAAATGGCATGCAAGGTTGCAGTTTCCCACAAATTCACTTACGAGTGTTTGTCATAAACTCTTACTCCGCAGCCCCTTCCTAATTCAACCCTGAGCTGAGATGTTACAGTATGTATTTCACTGAAACAAAGTGTCACTGAAGAGCAACTTGATTAAAAGATCATTTCATCATTTGAATATCAATAGTTTCAATACAAATGGATACATATGGATTTTAAATGAATGCATTATCTTTTTAGCCAGGAATGGCCGAAAGGCGGAGATCATGTTTTTGCCCCTGTCCGTCTCTCCGTTTTGCGGCTGTGTCACACCCCCAAACTGTTTTTATTGATTGAGATCTGCACACTGCTTTGTGCCTGTTCCTGGAAGCTCCGGACAAGGATTTTGCTTGTCCGGAGTTTTGTTCAGAGTGAAGGAAATGATGGATGTTCATGGCATAGTGGACGGACAGCTGAGGGTGCGCCCTCACTTTGTTCCTGACACACTTATATTTGCAGATTATTCACAGTACAGTGAGACCCTCATTACTTCATATTTATAGCCCATTTCAGTATAGGTAAACGGCTGTCATCAAACAGTACAGTGATGCAGTAATAAAAAAGACAATGATAATACAAATAAAAAATAAAATTAAACGTATATTAACACAACAACAACAACGTACAGTATACATAACAGTATTTTTACAATTACTCCGTGATTATCGACATCTTGTAAACATATTATGAGCATGCCGAAGCTGTGAAGTGAATCCTGTTATGCCTTCAATATCAAATCAATCATCATTAATCTGTTTAGATTGTCCAGTTTCTTTTGCCTTTGTTCCAATGGCAATCCTTAAAACAAACCAATACATCAAATAACATTAATGTTTCAAGACTTTCCATCATACGGTATATTCACCTTAATGGACCCAATTTAGTTGGAAGAATTTGATCTCCTTCTTTGTCCTTAAGTAACATTGTCTTCTGCATAGCCAACCATTTTTATAATAACCATATGTATAATAAGCACTCACCCACCTTTATAACTTGTATGCCAGAGTTGACCTTTGAAGAGAGAATAGCAGCTCCTTGCCTTATTGCATCTATAGTTTGTGCTTATCTTTTCATAACTTTACGGGCAGCAGCAAACCAGAGAAGGAAATGGTGTAGGTGGCCGTTTTTGTATTTTGAAAACATCACTGTGAAATACTTTTTCATATTGTCTTTGGTATGGAAAAGCTGAATAGCCTAACCTGTGTAAGTGAGTGTGGTAGTGTGCAGACCATTAGTTTGTCGAAGGCAGAGGTGGGAAAAGTACTCTCAAAATATACTTAGTACCAAAAGTAAAAGTACTCAACCAGAATGTCATGCAGAATATCTTATTTATATTATTCTTATATTATTTATATTAATCTTATCTTATATGAATAAGCTTGATACAAATCTTTTGAAAGTAGCAGATATATGGCTATTTTCAAATAGCCAAAGTTTAAATAGGGCTGAAGTGGTTAATGTATGTTTAAATTGTAATAATCTACCAAAAAGAAAAATTACAAAGTAACTAGTAACTAATGTTTTCAAATCTTTGTAGTGGAGTAAAAAGTAGAATATTTGTCTGTGAGATGTACCGAAGTGAAAATATAGAAAATTGGAAACACTCCAGTGAAGTAAAAAAATCCTCAAAAGTGTACTTTACTTTACACCACTGTCATTAGTGTGTCGAAGGACACCAAATTCTTCAGCACAGCAGCTGTAGCAGTCTGCAGAGCACCATATTCCCCACATGCCAGCAGGTCTGCCTCAACCAGCAGGTCACAGGAAGAGTGGTTGAGATGAGTTCATCTTTATATGTAGAAAATATACATGAGTTTATCCTACACTAGTGAATAACGTGGTTTTGGTTGTTTATATTTTCCCATTCAAACTTACCATGATATATGGATAATTATTCAAGTTGTCTGCAGTTCAAAGATCTCATCCATCTTGTACTTGAGTGGCATTTTATGCCCTTTTTTCAGGTTGTTTTTGCTTTATCTTGGTGACGTAGGAGAGTGCAGTGAGGTAGGAGGCTGAGGGTAAGAGAGGAGGGAAGACATGCAACTCATGGCTGCGACTATAGGATAGAACTGGAGACGTTGCAAGCATATGGTGCATTAACCATCCACCCACTGGTGCACAGCAATGTACAGTACATCTTTGAGTACATTTTTGTGTGTGTGTGTGTGTGTGTGTGTGTGTGTGTGTGTGTGTGTGTGTGTGTGTGTGTGTGTGTGTGTGTGTGTGTGTGTGTGTGTGTGTGTGTGTGTGTGTGTGTGTGTGAGACTGTTTTTATATTAAAAAAATGACATCATCTTGTGCACAGGTAAATAAGAGTTAAATACATTTTTGCTCCTCGTTGTAGCAGCATAAGTAATGGTAATTTAAAAAACAACATATATACACAACTACAACAATAGAAGAGAAGAGAAACAGTTTTGCCATTGCCCTAGCGCTTAAGGTGTTTGAAGGTGCTGTGCATTAAGAGGGTCTGACTCCTGGGTTATCATCATCTAATGTAAACATTATGAGCATGCAGAAGCTGTAAAGTGATTCCTTTAAGCTTCCTTTAAGCTGCATTATTTTAAGTCCTGCCATGCCCTTCAATATTGAATCAATGATTGTTAATCTGTTTTGACTGTCCAGTTTCCTTTGCCTTTGTTCCAATAGCAAACCTTAAAACAAACCGACACACAGAATAACACCAAGACTTTCACATCAACATAAAATATCTGTTCACCTTAATGGACCTAGTTTATTGGGTTGAATTTGATCTCCTATCCTCAAGTAACACTGTCCTCTACAAAGTCAACCATCTGTATAATAACCTTAGTTATAGTAAACCTTACTGTATGTTACAGCGTAATATCCATTCACTCAACTTTATAACTTGTATGCTAGTGTTGAATTACCCTCGACAGTATGTAGATAATGATGCTGGCTAAGTCATTCATACACTATACGTCATTATTGAAGAGAGAATAGGCAGCTCTTTGCCCTATTTTATATAGGTTTGCTTATCTTTTCATAGTTACTGGCAGCACGAAACCTGAGAAGCAATTGTGTATCTTGGGGGGGTACGGGGGGGACGTGAAAGACAGTATATTGTCTTTGGTATGGGACAGCTGAGTAGCCCATGTGTTTAAGTGAGTGGGGTAATGTGCAGATCATTAGTGTGTCGAAGCGAAGGACACCAAAATCTTCAGCACAACAGCTGTAACAGCCTGCAGAGGAGTAGGAGAAGACATGGAGCGCCATATTCCCCTCTTACAAGTCTGCGGCGTCTGCCTCAACCAGCACGTTACTGGCAACCTTCTGGAGGCAACAGGAAAAGATTGAGATTAGTTTATCTTCATGGAGACAATAAACATGAGTTGTTTACCCTATGGCCTTAGTTTTATTTGATCGATCAACACTTGATCACACCGTTCAAACATTTTTCAGCGTTAGCCAATCATCAGTGTGTTTGAGTTATTAGAGAAAGTTATGCCTCAGCGCAATCGGAGCGTTTCCAAAACAGGTTTGGAGGTTGGCGCTGACGTTACACGTACGCAGTGATTTATGACTGTGCCTGCCCTTGACCTATTTGCAAGACCAACTTTAGGGATGCTGAGTAGAGGCTCTGTGTGTGTTTATTCTTGGGCAAACATTACATAAAGCAGAGATGAATGGGCTCTAATGAGGAGGTGTTCACCAAGATGTAGCTGGTTCCCCGTTGAACCCTATCACGTCTTTATTCTGTGCATGTTATAACAGCCAAACTTTTTGAAAAAAATTGCAGCTACAAGCTCACGATGTGTCGTAGCGCAAAGCGGTGTGAGCTTGTGGATCATCTATTTTGCCAGAGATTTGGTATAGAGGGGGTAAAGGAGAGGACCAAGTATAGACCGTCCCGGTCAACAAAGTCTATAGCGTTTAAGTGGCTAGGATTCATGCAGGTAGGGCTGGGTGATATTGACTAAATTAAATAAAACTATAAAATATTTTTCACTACCGTGATATTGATAGTTTGATGTGAGTTTGTCTGTTGCTTTCAAGAACATTTTGAGAAATTAACATTAGTAATGTAGATACTGCATGATGGCTATATACGTCTAATTAGAGGCATTGTTGATCATTTCACACAGAACACATTCAGAAAATTGGTAGGACTTTAATGTACCATTAAGACGATATTTGAGCTATATCACGATAATCCGGCAGTTCTGGTACTCCGGATCTCCATATATGCCTATGTGTTGGCATATCAGTCGGATCAGTGCACTTCACGCCAGTCAATGCTCTCCCTCGGGTGCTCTGCGATATGCATTAGAGCATGATATCATCGGTGACACCAGCCAGATTTATATAACTGTTGGTACGCCAGAATAGTCTCCAAATATGGGCATGTTGTTTGTGACGCCCACCGTCGACCCACAAGGACATTCTAATATAGGATGGGATATCACCCAGCTCTATACTGTATGACGGGGTGGAAAAGAGGACAGAGTATCTTTAGGACACTATATGAGACATACAGTACAGGTAGGCTATCATCATACCTCACCATGAAACTGGCTCTATGCGTATTCTCTATAAAGATTTTTAAGTGGCAAATACTTGAAAGCCTATTTTCTCCAGAGCGGTTTTGACCTCTCAAATATTCATAGCTTCATAGCCAAAGTCTGATTGTCTTCAGTCATTCTCCTTTGAAGCCAGCTTCACAGAGATCCCCTGTATAAGAAAAGTCGGAATAAATAGTATTCTCTTCAGTGTCACCATGCCGAAAGATCTGTGGGAGAGAGTGGAATAAAAAAAGTCGGTAGCACTTCATAATAATGACCCGCTATAAAGCGTTTAGGTACTCTTCAATGTCACCGTGCTGATGTCTGGGGAAAAAACTTGCATGAAAAGGTGTCAAGCTTCCATTGACTTCAATTGTCTGGTCGACGGCTCTCGGGCCGTGTCTGTCTGCGACACTTTGGTAGCTGCTCGCCGTACGTCCCCCTAAGAGGCTGTCGGAAAAAGCTCCAAAAAACACGTCCCCTGTGGACTGCTTCCTGTTGAGGATGGCCAATTAAAGTGCTGCCTTGTGGAAAGCACACGCTGAGCTCTCCTCCCGACACGGTTCTTATAATCACAGAGGGTAAGCAGTCGGGGCTCCATCAGACTAACATCTTACACTTGTGGCAGTGCTGCCGCCCACTAAGTTTCTCAGTCAGAGGCAGTAGCACATCATTTGCACATGCAAGCACACACCTGGGGGTGATAGGATCTCACCTATTTTGGGAGCTCTCTTATGTGAAATCAAAGTATTACAAAAACGGTAATAGGATACATTATTTTATTTATTTTACACTGGCTGAGGTGTGTGTGTGTGTGTGTGTGTGTGTGTGTGTGTGTGTGTGTGTGTGTGTGTGTGTGCGTGCGCACGTTTACTGTTTGGAGCTGAAGTCATAGTTGACTGATGTCACAGGCTGGTCACATGAAGATCCACATTGGAGCCAAGGTCCACATTGGTGTTTTATGTGCTTCCCAAGATCCACATAATTTAAGTAACATAGATTACTAAGTACAAGTAAAATAAACGTGCTCTTGTTTAAATATACAGTCAGTATTAACACGACATAAAACAACGCTTTCGACCGTCCTGGGGCCGGGCGCCCGCTGGCCTAGCGGTCCAGACGCATTCCACATAATAGTCTCTAATGCGAATCCCGATCCCGACGACCTTTGCAGCGTGTCTCTCCCCGTCTCCTCTCCATGTTTCCTGTCAATCTCCACTGGTACTATCAATAAAGGCAGAAAAAGTCCCAAGAAATATAAAAAACAAACAAAAAACAACACTCCCCTTTACAAAAACTCCCTAGAAGTACTGCAGATATATAATTTGGCCTTCTCGCCCTTTGTCCCTGGTGAACCAGGTATTCCTTGAAGTCCTCCTAACTAGGCCTTTCAATACTTATAGTAATACGGTCCTCCGCTGTGTCTGAGATGCTCTGATGTCTGACAGCTCTTAGTTTCTCACACAGCCGAGGGTACTGGGAAGACCAGCATTATGAGGAACAGGTACAGGATGTTCTTCAGGATTACTGTTCTGGCTGTGCCTGTTGTTCGCCTAAGTCTGAATCCGTTTCTGAAGGGTCTGGTCCATCCTCTAACCTTTTTCTTAAAGAAAAACATGTCGGTACGTTCGGGGAATGATTACCTACAACCTGAATGTTCCAAGTTGCTACTTTGCACAGCCATGGGAGAGAGAGAGCAGGAAATTATACCTAGTTCATAGGAGGATAATAAACTGGTAAACTGTGTGACCAAAATAAGACTTAAATTGAAATAATTACAACTAGTCCATATTCGGTGAAGCCAGGTCACGACCGGTCGTCATTTCATCCTGACAAACAACCAATAAAACCACGGCGTTGACATCCTTCCGGGCAATGGGACCGTGTCTAAAGATCCCATCGCCCATGGCAAAAATGCTAATGAACAGCTTCAATTTAGAAAATGTGAAGAATAAGCTTCCTCACTCCCTGCATACGCCAATGGTCAATGCCCATGATGCAATTACAGACTGATTGGTCAACCCACTGAGTAGAAATATGGATGAGGGGTGTCCCAGTGGCCTAGCGGTCCAGGCGCATACCACATCAGCTGGTAATAAGCTTGACAGCATGTCGCGGGTTCGACTCCCGACCCCGACGACCTTTGCTGTGTGTCACCCCCCCATCTCTCTCCCCATTTCCTGTCAGCCCACTATCCTATCAATAAAGGCAGAAAAAGCCCCCAAAAATATCTTTAAAAAAAAGAAAATAAATATGGATGAGGACAGACTGAGCGACAGAGTTTTGTTCTTTTAATAGTGGGATAGGAGGATATTATTATTATTATTATTATAAAAACTATGGAAAAATAAACAATGGACAGATTTACGGTCGCACATGCTCCAAAATTGCTATCAACGTGGAGCTCGGGAAAAGTGCGTCCACTGTCTATACAATCACAGGTGCTGCTTGGAATTCTGGGGCACCATGGCAGCATGTCAGACCGGAGCCCCAGAATTTACATATTAATCAATAACATTAATACATTCTGGCACCTTTTTACATCAGGGCTCACTCTGTGCTATATGCGACGTCTCCACCAACATTCACAGAGGAAGTCACAGCGGTCCGTCTGGCTGGTTCGTGGGTCTCTCCCTGCCTGGCGTAGCTCAACTGGTGTCTGATGTGTTCACTTGTTGGCTTGCTGTGAGGCGTCGCTTGGTACCACTTTTTGGTGACAGAATTCACAGGCGTGACTCAAAAGTGAAACACCAGGGGCACTTTATAATTGCTCTGATACGGTGTGTTGGCAGGACATTTTGATACCGTGTTATTAATTGAGCAGAAACATGGGTAACTCTTAAGCAAATCCTTGAGAACGTAATTAATTGCTTGGGGTTGGAGAAAGGGTCTTTCTGTGTGGAGTTTGTATGTTCTCCCCGTGTCCCCTAGGGTAGGTACCCTCACAAAAAACATGCAGTAATCCTGGTCTCTATTCTGCCTCCCCCTGGTCAGCCGGGGCGCCTGATGGAGGGGAAAGGAACTGGTTGGAATAACGTGTTCCTTCCACGCGCTACGTCCTACCGGGGGAAACTCCCTCCTGTCAGGTGATAAGAAGCGGTCTGCTCACTCCTCATGCATTGAAGGAAGCATGAGCTCAGTTCGGGGCTCTCCCCAGGCTGGCAGAGGGAGAGTAGCGCCCAGGATTACAAGCTTAGGCATTTGGCACAGGGTGAAAAATTGGTTAGAAAGTTGTGGGATATATATATTTTTTTTTTGGGGGGGGGGGGTGTATTTGATTTGATTGCTATAACCCTTAACCATTTAAAGGAATAGTTCACCCAAAAAAAATCTTATTTTCTATCAATTACACACCGGGTCATCGGGCAATAGGAGATTCAATATAGGAGACTCTTTGAGTCTTCGACGGTCATCAAATGATTGGCTTAGGAATGTGACAAAAACTAAAATATCATGGGGTGTGTAATTGATAGAAAATAAGAAATTATTTGGGTGAACTACTCCTTTAAGCCCTATATACTTCATCGTATGACGAATAGTGAAAAAGGCGATCTACATGCTCTGCTATTTTCACTCATTTTGGAGTAATGGCATTCCCAAAATAGGGATACCACAATAAGCGGTAGGACGCTAGATAAATGTCTGTGATACTACTGTATAATTGCCATGCAAAAGGCATGATTGCTACAACTCTCAAAGGTAAATTAAAACAGCAGATTTGGCTGTGTAGACCCTTCTTTGTGCCTTCACGGAGATGAAAAAAAAACGGCTGTTATTAATTATTTAAAAGACATCTGTGGTATTTCTGTACAGAGAAGAGCCATACTAAGTGCTTGTTGAAGTATGCCAAGCTCACTGTAGAAAAAGTCAAAAGATGTTGTAGCTTCCCTGTCTGAACTTTATCTATCAACAACAGTAAGCTACTTTGTGCAGTTTTTCTTTTTTTCTTTTATGGATATTGATTTCTTTGTACTTTTTTCACCTGTCACTCCTCACAAGAACAGTGTTGACATGGGAAAAAAACACACTATCTTTTACATGGCTTTTGTCAACTACTAGACCGATTTGACTCCATATGGGGGGCCCCCCCATATGCGGTGGTCCACCGACCGACTGAACCACCCACCCACTCACAAATCTTTATATTTTTGGGGATCCGCTGATCCTACAAACTTCCCACTTCCCACTTGGCGCATCACTCCCTCAGGTCCTTGGCGATATTAGATGACCCAACATTCTTTCACGTTCTTCATAAGTTTCATGATTACATCACATTACATGGGCATTTGGCTAGATGCCAAACTCTCATTTAAGGTTCATGTGGAGAACCTAATGAAAAAATTAGAGGTCAAATTGGCTTCCTTTACAGAAACAGGTCCTGTTTTTCTTTTACCAGCAGAAAGACCATTGTTCAATCTGTAATAATGTCTGTATTTGATTATGGGGATACACTGTATATTCATGCTTCACTCTCCACACTGAAGCCTCTGGATGCAGTCTACCACAGTGCTTTGCGTTGTATTACTGGTGATGATTATCTCACCCATCACTGTATTTTATATGATAAAGTAGGTTGGCCATCTCTCGCAGTTCGTAGAGAGCAACATTGTATTTTATTTATTTATAAGGCCTTGTGTGGTAAACTTCCTTTATACCTATCCTCGCTTTTGGAACCAAAGGTTACTGGTCACTCAACACGTTCACAAACACACATTAGATATACCAGTCCACGTAAGAGCAGTGAACACGGAGAAACTGCATTCAGGTATTATGCTCCACACAAATGGAACAAACTTCAGGACTCTCTGAAACTGGTGCGATTGGTCTCAATAGAGACATTCAGGGTGCTTCTTGAGGACACACTACATAGTGACTGTACCTGTTTTATGTAACACTGTTTATTTGCATCTGATTTTTAAATCTCTGTGTTGTTATCCATGTCCTCACTGTATTGTCTGATTCACCGTCTTTTACGATTATTTTAATGTTGTTTTATGCTTCTGCTTTTCTTTTTTGCTTTATTGTTAAATTAGTTGTGACATTGTAACGGATTCAATGTTTGTTATCAGGGCGTCCTTGAAAAAGAGAGCTGGCTCTCAATGGGTTTCCCTGAATAAATAAAGGAAAAAGAAAATACATTGTCCGAAGGGGCTTCCGTTTTTGTGACTCCACACTCATAGTGGCATGAGCTGTGATTGGTCTACTTTTGACAGGACAAACAGACGTAGATACTGTACAGTACGCACATACAGATGCCGAAAAATAACCACTAGCTGCTCTATAACAGCGAAAGGGACAAGAGATACAGTAAGAGGAGTGAGTCAGGCACATATAAATTAGAATTCAGGGCCGTGCAGGTAGAATTCTCAATAAAAGTGAGAGTATATGGCCTGTGGCCATCAGTGTCAGCATGTGGCTGTCACTATATAGAGGTCCTGGAATTTAATCCACGGAGGCAGAAAACTGGTGTCATAGGATGCCTTGCAGCTATAACTAAATGAATACAGTTGGAATACAGTACAGGCTGGAAGTCTGTTATTAGGAAAGGAGCTGTCCGTGGTCCTGGAATCACTGCAAAGCCCTTTTACAGACGGTGAAGGTGCAATGCAGTCGTTACATTTATATCCAAACATGTAACACTTTATTTGAAGTATAAATCTGACATGAAAAGTTAATTGTGCATTCATTTGAGTATATGCACGCAGTTATTTTAACTCGGATGTGAGGTTTATTGTTTACCTGGTATCCAAGTTTCTTTGAGGCACTACATCGTTCTCTGTACTCTCTACTTATGTGACTATTTACCTTGTTGTTTGTTAATAGGGTTCATGCTTAATTGGGTTAAGGTTCATGCTTGGTATGTTCATACCAAGCACTATAACTTAAACTATATCGTTCACCATTGTCTTTGTTATAGTTGTGGTGTGAACTCTGCCATCCACTTGAGTTGGAACGATTTTTAACTACATTTTTTCCAAAAATGTTATCCCATGATTTTGTAACCCATCATCATGCCTCCTTCAATGCATGAGGAGCTAGCAAGCCACTTCTTATCACCCGAGTGTCGCGCTACAAGCTTGTAGATCTGCTATTTTTGAATAGCTAAAGCATAAAATTATGCTTTTTAGCTCAAATCTAAAATGACAGAGATGCTTTCCCGGTCTTAAAGAATTAATACTGAGGATTTTACTGAGTATACTGAAGTCTCCGCCCGGAGCAACTCTTTCTGACCTTCTCATTGCCTCCCTATAACCCTGCAGATAGCAACTTCCTGCTGGGCAACGCCCAGGGCCACCGCGGCTACCCCATCGTCTACTGCTCGGACGGCTTCCTGGAGCTGACGGGCTACGTGCGCACCGAGGTGATGCAGAAGAACTGCAGCTGCCGCTTCCTGTACGGAGCCGACACCAGCGAGCAGGTCGCCCAGCAGATGGAGAAGGCCATGGAGAGCCGGGAGGAGTTCCAGGCCGAGGTCCACTTCTACAAGAAGAACGGTGAGGGGATGAACATGGGGAACACCAGTGGTGGAAAAAGTACTCAAATGTTTTACTTAAGTAAAAGTATCAATACTGCAATGTAGAAGTTCTCTGTTACAAGTAAAAGTCCGGAATTCAAAATGTACTTGAGTAAAAGTACCAAAAGTAAAAGCACTAAAATGTTTGAAAATAGCAGATCTACAAGCTCGTCGATCACAAGACGCGTTGTGAGCTTGTAGATGAGCTTGTAGATCGGAAAGGTCAAGGTATAAAATAGGGCTAAAGTGGTTAATGTATATTTTATAATGTAATAATTTATATCTGCAAAGTAACTAGTAACTAAAGTGTTCAAATAATTGTAGTGGAGTAAAAGTACAATATTTGCCTCTGAGATGTAGTGGAATAGAAGTAAAAGTATTGAAAATGGGAAATACTCCAGTAAAGTAAAAATGCCTCAAAAGTGTACAGTACTTGAGTAAATGGACTTTTTTTTTTTTTTTCATTTTCAACCAGTTGTAAAATTCAAGGAAGTCTGGGGTTTGGTTGGGAGTGGGTAATTTAAGATTCATAATTGTTTTTAACCGCAGCAGATCTACAAGCACACAATGTGTCACGTTCCAACGTGTTGTGTTGGGCTATTTTTCGAGATTTGGTGTAGAGAGAAAATAGGAGTGGGCCAAGGATAGACGCCTGGGGCACTCATGCCTTTCACTCACTTTTTGGTTTCCTTTTTTTAATCTGTGCCTCCCTGGCACAGGGCCGGAGTCCGTCTGTCCATTCGTTAGTCTGTATGTCAGACTGTTTGCAAGAAATCTCGAAAAGTTATTGCACAAAACTTTGGTTTTGGCCCACGGTTAAAAAAAATTCTCCGCAAGGAGCCTTGTGAGGTGTCATTGGACTCGAAGAACTTTTTCTAAAGTTATTATATTAATCTACACTTTTACGATATAGTAAATTAATAAATATACTAAGTAAGTAAGTAAGTACGGTAAGTAAGTAAATAAATAAATTAGTATAGTAAATAAATAAATAAATAAGATACTCCCATGTACTTTTAGACCCATGATGAAATCTTGTTTTATTGTTAAACAAAAAAAAAGAAAATTAATGTACACATACAGTACGTCAAGGATTCACCTACAACACATTTACCGCATGTCACACACATTTGCACTGAAAGGATCATGATGGAAATGAGCTCTCTGGCCTTTTTGTGTTTGATCATTTTGAATGTAATCAGTCATGCAACACAACTTTGTGCGTGCGTGCACGTGCGTGCGTACGCAGCATTTTATCAAAGTAGCTTATAATTGGAAGTTAAACCCTTAACGAAATCCTTGTAAACTTAATGGAGCCCTAGTCTCCTTGCAGTAAGTCATACACGGTGAGGAGACCACACAAGATTCCTTAAGCCTCTCTGATGGTCCAACAGGCTTAGGTTCGCTCAACAGAGAGCTAATGCCTCCCAATCCAATGGTGTGAACCAGTGTGTCGCTAATTTTTCTGAGGGATTACACAGGCTTGTCCGGGGAGGCTGTGGAGTGCAGTGGAGGGCATTCGTATTCCTCGGCTTCTTCCTGAGCCCGTCGACCCAACAGAGCCGACTTGCAGAGCCGACACACATGTGGTGCAAGCCAAAAGAAATCACTCACTTTGCTCGCTCGCTCTCCAAATGGACTCCCTTGCTAACACGACACCACCTGTAACGTCTTCTCTACCTCTCGTCTCCTTGGTTGCCACTCTCTCACTCTTAACCCATTCAATCCGGGAACGCATACTGTGTCATTTTCTATTTTTAGCTATAACCATTATTTTATACAAGCTCGTAGCGCTACAAGCTTGTAGATTTTTTTTTTTTAAATTGTGACATTTTGTGCAAATCTTTTATATGTTTTTAAAGCAATTTTTCTTTTACTCAAATCTTTGCTTCTGTGGATTCTACAAATGTCTTCTAAATCCTAACAGTTTTCTGAAAAACGTATGTTGCTTTATCAGTGGTGCTCAAAGTTTGTGTTGTGTTAAGGACCCGAAAATGATATGTATTTGGCCGTGGACCCCCATCTCAAAATATTTAGTTCCCGGGACCCCCATGAAGCAAAGATTTGAGTTACAAATGTTCCCTTTGAAATATATATATATATATATATATTCCAATATTGGCTCACATGTTCAAGATTTTTCAAAAATAGCAGATCTACAAGCTCATAGCGCGGCACTCGGTGCCGCGCTATGAGCTTGTATATCTGCTATTTTTTTATAGCCAAATAAATCTAAAATAACAGAGATGCGTTCCCGATCTTAAAGGGTTAAAACGCACATAAGGGCACTCACAGACAGGCCGGGACAGGGTTGGGAGACATGTAACAGATGTGCTGAGAATGGAGCACATCTTGTGCTGAGTGCTTAATGAGCTCGCCGGGTGCCATCGTTAACTCTGTGTCTCCCCTCTCTCCCATCTGAAAAAACCTGTAGTCATCCTCTATCTCACTCTGTCCACTCGTTCTCCTCTCCCTCCTTTTGCCCTCTCTCTATCTATCTTTCCCTGTCTCTCCCTCCCTCTCCCTCTCCCTCTCTCTGAGCCCACTCCTGGGGATCACTACCGTCTCTTTAAATAATGGGCCAGGCTGCACCATATACTCACATGCACGATTGATTGATTGATTGATTGATTGATTGAATATTTTAGAAGGCAAAAAATGGAAACAGCACAATTACATACTTTGTCTAAAAGGTCCGTCCAAAAAAGTCCTTGCGGGTCCTTGGTATTCAATTCATAGACATATATAGTAGCAGCCAAACAGTTCAAAATCAACACAATAATACAGGGGAAAAAAAAGATCCCCAGGATGTCTAAATACCTGTATACAAGATCACAGAAGACACACTGTGTCTGTGATTGATGTATTGACATATTTATTGACAAAATGTGTAGTGCATACATATATTTGTACAAATCTGTCAAGAGGATAAAACAACATTTTCATTGTGGTTTTTGGTTCTTTTATTAAATGGAAAAATTTCTTAGAAGTGTTTCAGACAGACATAACCCCCGATCCTATATGTGCTCTATTTGGGTTTATATTGGAAAATTGTTCTATGAAAGACAAATCCTATGTAATTATAGCATTTGCCTCTGGTTGCTAGAAGTCTCACTCCCTCTCTTGGAACTGGCAGTCATCGCCCAGCCTTACCAAAGGATTAAAGATACTACGTAATTTTTAAAGTGACAAAAAGTCTATTTAATCATTAAGGTCTTTTTTTATTGTGCTCCTTTTCCTCTAAGCACCTTAACGTCCATTGTCTATCATGCACAGTATAAGTATAACATGCACAGTATACAATACATTGCTGCTATGCTCAGGCACCTTAGTTTAGTTTTTTTTATTATCTCAGGTAATTTGTAAATATGTAGATAACTTGTCTGGCCTTCTGTTGCTCTCTTGTTTTGATCTCCTTCCCACCTGCCCCCCACCCTCTTCTTCTCCCCCCCCCTCTTCTTTCTATGGAAACTAACGTTGCGATGGGAACGATGTACAAAAAAGAATTTCACCCACTTTTTTACCTTGTAAACCTGTGATGTGACAATAAAACTGATTCTGATTCTGAATAATTAAGGAGATGAAATTCGCTCCCTTTCTAGAATGTTAAAAGAGCTCACAGGTAGCACTTGATTAGGAAGCCTAGAAAGACACCAAATGCACCAAATGAGGAAGCAAGTTTGTCCGTCCATCTGTCCCAATCTTGTGAACACAACATCTCCGGAATGCTGTGAGCGAATTTCATTACATTTGGCATTAAACACATCTACTTGGACTCTATAATGAAATGAACTAGGTGGTCAAAGGTAAAGGTCACTGTGACCTCGCACTGTATCTCCCATCTGTCCGTTTTCTTGCACGCAATATCTTAGGAGTGCCTTGTGGGAATTTAATGACTTTCGGAGGAATTTAATTGGCATACAAAATCCACTTGGATTAAAGGATGAACTGTTTAGAAGTAGCTGGTCAAAGGTCACGGTAACAAGGCTTTCATTAAATTCCTTCATTCACTACACTCTGAGTCTGGACAGACATGTAAACTATAGGCATACAACTGCGACTGCGATATTTCTAGTTATTTTATTTTACGTATTTCTTTCTTTATTTGTATGACTCTTCATGCTTAGTTCTTAGTATCCTTTTCATCATTTGATTTAATTTAATTAATTAATTAATTTCCTTTTCTTTTCTTTTAACCTAACAAGGGAAAGCAGTTTTGGTTTAAGGATTTACTATTATCATGGCAACATTCAAATACATCTGGGGTCCTATCACAAGTCATCTCGACTCCGTTGTGTGACTGCTCTGTTTTGTACAAGCCCAATTGTTAATGTGTCCAACTGTTGTATTCTGTTGTATTCTGTTTGCCTATGCAGCACCTCATTATGATAGGTTAATTACTCATGTTTAACATGCATTATAGTCTGGTGTTTGTTTGTCTTATTGTTATGTCTTGTTGATGTCATGTCTTATAAAAATATATTTTTATGTTTCAAACTCGTCAGTAAAATCCCACTTGCCATACATTGCACTTCAGCGGCATCTGATTTTGGATAGATCAGCTCAAGTGTGTGTATAATGGAATGTTTAGTTCCAAATCTTTGGTCACATTTCTCTCCGAGTTAAATGAACACCGGATTTGACTGTGTTCCACTTCCTGTGCTAAAACGGCCACTGGTTTTGTTCTCAGGGATGGCCTTCTGGTGTCTGCTGGACATAGTTCCCATAAAGAACGAGAAAGGAGAAATGGTCCTGTTCCTCTTCTCGTTCAAGGACATCACAGAAAAGCACGGTAAGGACACCACCACAGCAACCACAGAGGGTACACTGCATGTAGGGACTTTGAAATCCTCCCCCCCCCCAAAAAAACCTTTCATTTGTTCCGTTTTAGACATGATTTATAATTGGGCCCCATCTCCTGGCCCCCTGGCTTTCATGTTCGGGGAGCCCTTTCGTGTTTGTCATTGTCACCCTCTCTACCTCGCAATGCGTTACAGTAGAGCTCGCATTCATTCATTGGAAGCAGGCAGTGCTTTCCACAGGGCAACGTGAAGTGCTGATCCAGAGCCTGAGCACAGTCTGTCACAAATGCCAAACACTGCGCCCGAGGGGGAAGAAGCTGTCATTCCTCTGTAATGCAGTTGAATGGAAGTCCAGGTGCCGAACATTTCACTGAAGGGCTGTGCTTTTTCACCTCTAGCAGCTGTGTGCGATTTCAGCAGGCACAGCTTGTTAAGCGTATGAAAGGGCAAACTAAGAGACTCAAAACTTGGCGGAAGGAAGAGAAAACCTACAGTATAGGCCTTGACCTTGAAGCCCTGATCCAAATATAGCGTGATTTATGATAACGGAACAGGACAGAAACCTTTATAGCTGCTGTAGTATGAGGATATACAGTAGCAGTGCTCAATTTGTAAATTATTACCGCCGCAGGTATATGCCCAACTCTTTATATATTTTTCATAAAATAAAATGTATTGATTTAACCATAAAATAGCCCCAGAAAGTTAGGCCAAATATCAGCATAAGGATCAGTGTTTCCACATCAAACAATGCATTTAATAATCGAAGCATTAACATAAGAATGTAACAATAGAAGAACTCTAAGTATTGTTTACAGCATGAACGATTCTGACACAAAAAACAGGAGCGGAGGCGTGTAGAAACAGCACTCTCTCTGGAGAGAGTGCTGGAAAGCTGAATGAATAATAAATAGCCTAAATAAAAACGCATTGTATTGTGTGTGCATTTGAGGTGACGGGACACCTTCTAGATTTCCCGGAGCGCACGGGGCAGGTTCCAGAGCCCATGCAGCTCAGGCCAGCTCCGGCACAAATTAAGCCCATGAGAGACAGAGCTGCAAGATATACCATGTGTAACATAAAAATCCCACTGCAATATCCATTTTAAACGGGGACAAATAAACTGTCACATTTTATTAATGCACTTCTGTCTTCTGCACACCTGCTTGTATTTATAGAATTGTGTTTTTTTGAATAATGTCTTTCATGAGTGTACAGTATGTTGTTGTTCGAGAGACCCTAACCAAAGACACATTTCTATCAGATGGCATAGGGTGTTTTTGAATCTTGTATACATGTAGACAAGTCTCAACAAACTGAAACAGCATTGCCAAAAATACAAATAGTTCAGCTTAAGGAAGACTTTACACAAAATGAATGCAATGATATTTATTGCGAAGTACTGTTTACAAGAATGGCGCTGGAACATAATGAATTTGCTTTACATGAATAGAAAGATTATGCATTATGGAACATATAATGATGTTGCTTTACATGAATGGATTATGCATTAATGGAACATATAAAGATGTTGCTTTGGCGCGGGCCCCATCGCAGGAGAAGAATCAGATCAAAACCGTCCTGATCCTGCCTGATGAAGGCAGGGGGCTCTTCAGGAGCCCGCCCCCTGTAGATAGGGCCAACCTGGCAGTGCCTGCTGCTTGGGTGGTGTCGGGGAGGTGGTGGTTGACCTGTACAGAGAGCATGAATATGAGTGAGACAAGGAAGGAGGAGTAGTCCTTTTAAAGGGACTGTCAATCAGCTCAGCTGATCTGATTGGAGCAGGGCTAATGAGGTGATAGTTGAGGAGTGTAATGAATGACAGTTCTGTAAAGTCTCCCAGCTGAACCTCAGTATACATTCTGAACATGGACATCTTTGTCATAACAAAATCTCCAAAACTCACATCGCCAAAATTGGGCATATGAATACAGTGGACACGCAGTGGGCTGTACTGTACATGCCAACAGATAAACTAGCAATGTCCTTTATGCGTTTCCTTGACCGCTGACTGACTGACTTGACCTCTGACCCATGTCCGTGTCCCCGGCAGTTTCCGAGGACAAGCGGCGAAACAGGAAGAGCACCTCTCACTTCAGCAGGGCCAGGAGGCGAGGCCGCACCATGCTGTACCAGCTGACCAGCCAGTTCTCCAGAGGAGGCAAGGGAGAAGTCAACCTAGGCAGCGTGAGTACCCATACCACACCGACTCCTTCTCTTCATCAGCAGATAATTGGTCGCTTGACATTTGCTACCTGTACTGCAGTCGGTTACAAGTACATTTCCTGAGTTCACACAGTTGCCAGGGGACTCGGGAGGCCATAGCACGAGGTCAGCGGCACTGTGGTTTTTTAACCCATTAATACCTGAGACCGATTCTACAAAATGCCTTCTGAATGAGTAGTTTTTCGTGCCAAGGACCCCCAAATTGATATGTATTTGGCCGTGGACCCCCATCTGAAAACTTCTGTGTGCCAGGCAGGGACCCCCAGAAGTGAAGATTTGCGTTTAAAAAATTCTAAATGATTCAAAAAATTTCAGAAAGCTTGTGCAAGCTTGTAGATCTACTATTTTTGAATAGCCCTAAAATCTAAAATTACACAGATGCTTTCCCGGTTTTAATGGGTTAAGTGGTTCCAGCTGAAAACTTCTCCGCCATCGTCTGTCTAACCAACACTACCTCCATAATATCAGTCATTAAGCGTAATTTATGCTACGTCGCACGACGGTGTCACGCGTCAAAAATATTCGACCCACAAGCTCACAACGTGTTGCCGATGTGATGCGTTGTGAGCTTGTAGATCGGCTATTTGCGACACCATCGTGCAACGACGTATATGCATCTGGCCTTATGTTCCCCCTCACACTCTTTAAGTACCATCTCTGGGCATTCCCATATAGACTGCATATTATACATAATTACAGATTTTATCCTTAAAGATTCCTTGTAAATGTCAACTATTTTTGGAAGACATTTTCATTACTTTGTTAAGCAGAACAGCAGAGATAGTGAATGTCTATCTAGATGAATATGTTATTTTTTTGCCCTTGGAGATACAGCCTCCATACAGTATGTGTCTTCAAAGAAGGATAGTCTTTTATTTGCTTTAAAAGCGTATAGCACGATTATAGCTGGGTAGAGTCTGTCTCATTCCCATTCTACAGCCAGCACCATATTTGCTAGCAGACTTTGACAGAGATGTGGCACATCTCTTAAGTTTGAGTAACGATTAGCTATTCTACATAATGACATCATCACGCAATGACATCACAAAATTGTCATCACGGCAAATGTAAATTTTCCTTTAAAATGAATTGTCCATTACACATTAACCGCCAAGAACTTAGTCCTACGGTCCGTTAAATCCAACTGTTAAGCGCCGAGACCGTAGCCCTACGGGCTGCAGTCTTTTCGCGCATGCGCGGTCCGGGTGCACTTTCGGAATTTTTTTGATCCACTTCCGTTTCCGGTTTGATGACCGGAAACGGAATTATTTGGGATCCGGTTTTGACGATCACGTCCGCCCTCGTTCTACAGACGAAACTGAAACTCAATTCTCTTCCTGTAGTTTTTTCTCCTCGCATTTCACTGTTTAACGTAATCCGCTCTAACTCAAACATGGATGCCCCGTTTGACACACGATCTTCACTGGGAGATACAGGGAGATCTCGCGGATGTAAACAGACCGGCTCAATCTCAATCTTAAGGATTTTAACAAGATCTATGGCGACATGAAAAAAACAAAAAAACAACAAAAACACCTTGGCACTGGTGAGTACATTATGAGATTAACCTCTGGCGGTCGATGTGTTAACAACTCTTTAACTGCCAGAGTAATAGTGTAATAGTGTTACGCTACTGCCAGCGAAAACGAGCGAGCTGTGAATGCTATCCGCATGGTGATCCCCTCATTACACACACAGGGGTCTTGTAGAAAATTATCCGATAGCGGTAATCCATTCCATAGTTGTGGCAAGTTGAAAATAGCATGTTTTGCCAAAAATATATAGTGAAAAAAAAAAGTACACAGGAGCCGAGATTTTTAAGCAATAAGTTAACCAGGGAGTGAATGGAGCAGCACATCTTTGGATGGCGTTATCTCTGGTTCTGTGTGAAAAAACTTGTCCAAACTCGTCCTTGGCAGGCTGGGCCATAGCAGGCCATAGCAGATCTACAAGCTCACAACGAGTCGCAGTTGTGAGCTTGTAGATCGGCTATTTTCAAATAAAATCTTGCGGGGAAATTATAATAAGCAGATCTGGAAACCCTGGACGCAGGGCTCATTCAGCCTTTGCCTACAATGGAGAGCAGGATCCAGGACTTCAATACTATGAGGAGATTCAATCCAGAAACCTTCTCCTGGACGAAGGTTGAGCCCAAGGGGAAAGGCCCCTGTTCAAGGATGTATAATATGTGCTGTTGCATGGTGGGAGATCGTATCGTGATCTATGGAAGATGGGACACGCCCGATGAGCTGTACGTCTTAGACTTTAGTCCTAGTATGAAGACCTTATGCAAGCTAGCAGTTATTCAGTACAATCTGGAACAGTCTGAACTCCCACATGACATCAGGAGGGAACTCGCAGCCATGAAACAAAAACTGAAAAGAAGAACGTAGCCCACGGAACAAATAAACAAACAAAAAGCTGTTCCCTTCCAAAATATACATATATATTCAAAGGTTTACAAAAAAAATCACGATAAAACAAAAATAGCAGATCTACAAGCTTGTATATCTGCTATTTTTGAATAGCCAAAGTATACAACAATGCTATTTAGATCAAATCTAAAATGACACTTTGATGCTTTCCCGGTTTTAATGGGTTAGGCTGATTGGACCAATTCATGTAAACCAATCATCACATCACATTCTGGACCATAAAAACAAACCTGTTGCCATGTCATATAACCATCAATAAACCTATTATATCAATATGTTCATTGTCCTGACTGACTGTTATTAGTATGTAATGTGTAACAAAATGACTGAACTAGAAAAAGTGCTCCTCGGAGCACAGGTCTCCGCCAGGTCAGGTAGGTTATTGTGGCCTCCTGATGGCGCTATAATAGGCCAATGTGAAAAGGGTGCCATTTCTTATTAGGCCTTTCAATCGGACACTGCATTCATGATTTGAGGCATTTTGTTCCAAAAATGTGTTTTGCTAAATTAGACCTGCTGGCAGGGGCGTAGCCACGGGTGGGCATAGGTAGGCCTGGGCCCACCCATAAGTTTTTTCTGCCCACAAAAAAAAAAAAAAAAAAAAAAAAAAAGTATAAGTATAAGTATAACTTTTTAATATTTTTTTATGTCATATTCAGCCATTTTGATAACAGTGTATATATAGGTACCCGAAATCTGTCACAAACCCGCGAAAAAAGCATCAAAAACCACTAGCGCGCACGGTTAGGGCGCACGTGCCCACCCGCGACTCCCTAGGCCCAGCCTCGACTAGCGTTCTGGCTACGCCACTGCCTGCTGGTGGTGCTATAACAGGCCAATGTGAAAAGGGTGGCATTTCCTCCTCGGCCTAGTGGGAAGGTGTGCGCAGAATTTCATGGAAATCGCACACTGCGTTGATGATGGGAGAATTTTTGTTCAAAAAGAACGAATCCTGCCAACTTCGGAAGCCAATCTAATCAGTTCATTTGCGTGAGGTTTGGATAAAATATGTAGGAGTGATATCCAAAAATGTGTTTTGCACAAATCGGCATCCTGGTGGCGCTATAACAGGCCAATCTGAAGAATTTGGGCCAGAGGTTCGGCTTTGGCAGGAAGTGTGTGTGCACAGTTTCGCAGCGGCCGGGCCAACGGTGCCGGAGATTAGCTGTTCACAGTCAGACACACGGACGGACTAGGTATAAAACATACTTTCGCCAGGCCGAAAGACAATAAAACATAAAACAAGTTACTCAGATAAATAAAATAATGTGTAAACATAATGGATGCATAGAGATCAGTCTGACCAGTCAGTCAACACAATATCCTGAGTGTTGATTAAATGAACACTGCAACCGTCCTATTCAGCCCTGGATGTGAGAATCAGCATAAAGTATGATGACAACTTGACACTTTACCCCGTAAACAGGAACAGGAAATACCCTAACTAACCCTATAATAACCCAGTATGATTAGAAGCAGTATACGTATAATATTCAAAGTTTGTCAGACCACAGATTTATAGGTTATAAACCAACCAGCCAAATGTGAATGATTGGGGAAGGCAGCAACAGGAAAGATGAGCTCTTCAGATCAATACATAGATCTTTGCACTTAGAATGAAAGCAGGCAAATGATTTTGGGTGGGTCCCCACTCCCAGGGTTAAACAGGGGGGAAACAGGGGAGAGAGTCGTGGAGTGACACGCAGGAAATCCGCCACCGGGGCTCGGGAATCGAACCCGGGACAAGCTGTCAGGCATCAAAGCCTAAGTGGTGCCCTAACCTATTTAAACCAGGGAAGCATCTGTGTCATTTTTGATTTTTTGCCGCGCTGCGGGCTTGTACATCTGCTATTTTTGAACAGTTTTGAAAAATCTTTAAAGTGTGAGAACTACTGATTTAGAAGGCATTTGTAGAATCTGCCTCAGGTCTTAATGACGACGTATTGCAGAGGCAGCAGCCAGCAACAGTGATACAGTACAGTGCGTGCCGGGCTGTGGTTGGCTGTGATGTTCCTCGCAGGCTAGAAGGCCAGGCCCTGTCCTCGGGCATCAGGATGCTATCACCTCCCCCTCGTCTGCCAGCCTCCTGGTGCCGTCCTTCCATCCCACCTACTCACAGATGGCATTGTTCACTGGCACCATACATGTGCAAACCACACACACACACACACACACACACACACACACACACACACACACACACACACACACACACACACACACACACACACACACACACAAACGTGTGTGTTCTGAAAGCACTCGCGCACACACACACACACATATACACGCATATATACGCGCCACTCTGTACACATAAACACAATCTAGTATGCACATACTTTACATAAACACCATATTTATTCCAAAGACTCACATCCTCACACTACGCACCTATACCCTCTGACACATACAGTACACACCTAACTCTCACACATACACATGTATATTTAGACAATTTACTTCTGTCTCGCCTTCAGACAGATAGCAACACATGTTCCCTGACACCCACAGCCACACATTTACACACTGTTTCCATACAGAGATGCTGAAACACACACACACACACACACACACACACACTCTCAGTATAAAGAACATTCTGTTCTGGATGCGGCATCAACTAGAAAAGAACAGATCTCCACCAGGCCTGGTAGCCGACCTGGGGCTGTGTCACTGTGATCTTGATGCATGCTAGCGACTGACCGAGATAAACAGTATCTACCTTACAGACATAGCTTGTTGTTTTTTATTACTTAAGCTTGTTTTTCCTGACTGAAGAATGTCATTTTGTTATTTAAAAATATACTAGCTTCTTTGTTTACCTGGTATCCTATAGGTTTTTTTGTATGTTATTATGTTGTAGTATACAGTAGTGTTTAGACTGATTATTGGATATCCTATGGTTCTAGTTTCCTGAGGCACTACTACACTGTCTCTTTGCATTCTATGTGCGTGATGACCTTGCTTATTGTATGTCGCTCTGGATAAGAGTCTGTTAAATGCCTAAATTGTAACTGGTGTCATTCGTTGGGGTGCAGCCGTCGGGATAAGAGGAAGCTGGGGGGAAAATAGAGTTTGTGTGACACAGGCGGTGCAACTGTTTGCATTTCTAGAGCCCCCTATTCAGATCCTGTGTTTTACTTTCTTCACTGTTATCCCCTCACCTACAGCATACAGAATTCTGTACTATATCTACGGTACAGAATTCAAAAATCTTCTCTTATGGGGTACCATGGTACAAAACATTTTCAAATGGGGGTACGCAGCCTATACATAATGACGGGCCTTGACTTTAAAATGTTTGAAACCGCGCACACACACACACACACACACACTCTCTCTCTCTCTCTCTCTCT